>NC_142248.1:18224545-18292045 GCF_052056855.1 Sturnus vulgaris | reverse complement strand
GTTTTCTGTTGATTTTTCCCCCCCTTCAACATCAGTGATTCTACGGCTTTTAAATGTGAAGTGGACTGTTTATCTGAAAGTGTGCTGGCAGACTGCCACCATATTTCTAAGATTAAAGAAAGGATTGAAAACAATCAGCTTTCTGAGGAACTGAAACCACGACAATGTGTTTCTGGTTAATTTACAAATACATGTATATATTTAATGCAAAACTACAGAACCAGAAAATTCCTACTAGTTAGTCTATCACGGGCATTCTTACACTTTATTAGAACAGACATCATATTGAAATAATAAGCATGGGAGGCCTTCATTTCTGCTTTGATCTATATTACTAAATGTCTGACTGGCTCAGATTTAAAATAAACTTTGGTATGTTTGCACTTGAAAACTGGAAAAAGACCACAAGTAATAATTTGTTGTCGGTTTCCATATTATCTTAGTAAAAGTTATAGTTTAGTCTATACACTGCTGGATGCCAGGAGATGTTAGTCCAGTCACCCCTGCAGTGGCTAAACTTTCTGGTAGGAATACATGTTCTAATATGGTTGCAAAAAGATGGTAAGTCACTTCATCATCACGTAACTACCTGAGATGAATTTAGAACTTCACCTGCTTTGCAAATCTCTTGCAGGCGAGTGTCATTATAGCCTTAGATGCACAGGTATGTACTGAAGAAGGGTACCACAGGGCTCCTTTTACTCTGAACATCTAAGGGTTGGGATTTCATGACCCAAACCCTGCCAAATGCACAGCATATGTGAAGGCAAGATTTCAAGATGTTTAATGATGGCTTTTCAGCATTGTCCTGTGTAAGTTAAAGCGGTTTTGTTGTTTTGTTTGTTTTTTTTTTCTGTGTAAATGTGATCAATTTGCTTCCAACAAATTAAATTACAATTATGCCTAGTATAGTTGGATTTGGTAGTAGACTTGGGAGTTTATATCTATGTGGGTAATAATTTTACTCAGACAGAGGTACAGGTTATAGAATTTCATATAAGATTAGTTTATTTTCTTATTTAGAAAGCTATATTCAGAGGAAGGAACACAGAAGGGAGTTTCTAATAAGGAGATTCTAAATTATTCACCCTTATAAAGCATAATGAGTACAAAATGCTAGGGATTGTTTCAAAAGGCAGGATTAAAGAATACACTGACATCCTTTAACTTTTCTCAGCCTATTAAAAGCATTCCTTAATTGTCTGTTTAAATGTTAATCTCAGTAACAAATGAGTTAACAGTCATAAAAAAAAAAGAAAGAGGTTTGAAAATCTCATCTCCTCTAAAAATTCCCATTCTACTGAGTCTATCTCATCACTTTATTGCCAAGGTTACCATGGGTATCTCATGAACTCTTCAGTGCTACTGGATGGTCAAATAGCAGTACCACAAGACACTCGGTCCTCTGTCTGTGGATGATCAAGCCAAGTTTCAGACACCAAACTAAGCTCCAAAATGGGTGCACTTCTGCTTTTCTGTGAGACTGCAACTCTTTTAGGAAGCAGAAAAAGCACTTGCATTCCAGAATTTTCAGTATCCAAGAGCAACACAATTCTGTGAGCCCATTCCCCTGACAGACCATGCATTAATAGGGCTACATTTAAATCATGGTCCTAGTTACCTGAGATATCACCCATCTCATCACACTAAAACCTTTCTAATGTCTTAACTACTCAATGCCACTCTGAATGGTGAAGGAAAGACTTCACATACAGTACCACAGAATCAAGATTACTAAACATGCTTTCAGAAAATATTGAATGCATCTTCTGAACCAAAAGCTTTTCAAACTTTAACTAAAGCTTACCCTTTTGATCTAGATCTTTTAGAATAATCATCCTTCTCTGTTATTTACATACATGCTGCCACATTGTAATGTGTCAAGCACTTATGTCTACATTCTGAGCAGAAAGGCTGTTGTTATACCTCTGTTAATTCCCAAAGAAGACCACTCATGTTAAAAACAGTGCACACCTAATTAAGTACCTGGACAGACAGACTGAGCTGGAGAATCACAGTTGTTGTGGAAGAGCTAACAAAAAACACACCAGCACTCAGTAGCCCTGGCTCCTCCCTAACAATAAAGGATAGCCATACTTAACTGCTGGATAGTGTAGAGCTGATTTGAGCTACATTCTGCTAGTTGAACTAAGGCAAGGAGGAATTAAAAAGCAAAGATAGAATAGATATGGAACAAGGGCATAAATACCATATTCCTGTTCTACCATATTCCTCACTCTTACTTGTCTGATGAACAAGAAGGACACACTTTTCTGTGTTTTGCCACTTTAAAGACATCAGGTAACACATTCAAAGAGACAAGCTGATGTGCTAAGGAAGTTCAATATACATGAGAGGGTTGCTGATGACATATGGCTGCTTTTAGACACAACAGAAAAGAAAGATGACCAGATGTGTGGTTTGCAAAATAAAAGCTTGAGAAGCACATTTACAGGAAAAGAATAGATGTTCTAAGGAAGGGAAGAAAGATGATTAATAAAGTAATATGCAGTATTGTGGTAGAAAAAATTCCTATAATTACAATGGATAAAGAACAATGACAGAAAACCATATTCTTTGGAGTTGTAAGAAGAAAAATAATCTTTAATATCTTATACAAAATTTTCCCCCTGAAGATTTTCCTTCAAGTAAATTGAAAGGAGGGTAAGCAGCCTGTATGGTGATTTTGAAATTGGGGACTATTCACATGGACAAGAAAGGTAAGCATTATCACACATCAAGTACAATTTGGCTCTAGTTCCTGTGAAGAAGAACTCCAGTTTCTGATGGAAACATTAATATATTACTCTTGTATCAATTTCTTGCAAAACTATCAAATATTTCAGGTATTTTGACACATAAGAATAAAGACACTTTGGCTCTGGTCTTTTAATTCCAAATTTTCAGGCAGTGAGTTCCCTGAAAGCAGCAAAAATACTGGAATGGTGTGACATAATGAATGAAGAAAAGAATCTATGGAGAAAATGGAAGAATATCTGATGTGGATGGTAGGAAGTTTCATGATGTACTTTTTAAGGTAGCAAAGAATTTTTAAAAATCCAAATACACCAACAAAAAAGAAAATGTAGCAATAACTGCTTTACAAGAAAATATTAAGGTTGCTATTCATAAGACTAAAGCTAGCTGAGATAACTGAAAAGATTTCTGTTGCACTTGAAGGGTAGAATGAATTATAGAAGAGAGAGACACAAAGTTTGACTTAAGTTTTGCTGACAGGTTAAAAAGAGGTAAAATTGGTAGCTATGAAAAAGATTAAATGATTGAAAAGATTTCAAAAATAAATTTTAGGTAACAAGAAAGTACTGGAGAGAGAGAGGAGAAGTGATATTGGACCAATGGGTTTTCAGGTCAGTCTCCAGACATAAAGCACAATGCGTAGCAATAAAATCAAACAGTATTACAGCAATTTTCTTCTCCTAGATATTATATGCAATCTTCTAGATGTTTGGATATAAAATCCTATTTTCATTGAGTCAGTAAGAGTTTTGCCATTATATTCCTTAGAATTTGATTTGAAGCCTAATTTAAGAAACTTAACCTTTCAGTAAACATACCAAAATATTACTTTAAGCTTCTGAAATATAAAATCCATATTCCAGAAAAATATTTAAGAGTTGTCTGTAATATCTTACAACTATTGTGGGAAAAGACTGAAAAAAATACGGAATGCATATTAGAACAAACAGATATACCCCAACAAGAACTAAAATTAAAGACAATACTTGAAGACCAAAATCTGCAATGAAGCTAAGAGAGAGAGTATTTCAAACCACTAAAAAATCAGTGTGGCAAAGTAGTCTCAGAAGTAATGAAGGCAAACAAAATAAAAATACTGTAAATGTTGAAGTAAAAATCATAGTGAGAAGGTCTTAATGTGATGAAAAGTTACTTTGCAAAACAGAAAGATTACTTTTAAATAGTTCCCTCTCTTATTTAGAATGAAGTGTCTCATCAAGTTCTGCTTCGTTAATCTCTTGAGAAAAGACGTGGAGCAAATATGGGTGGTGAGAACGCCTTACTTAATGCCAGTTAAGAAAATAATCAGTGCTACTAAAAATAGTGCCCCTTTCATTAATATCAGGAGGCAGAGCTGTGTCCCTTTTAATGGCTGGGCAAAATGGAACTGTCGGTGAGCCCTGGATTATTCTTCTTCAAAATGTGAATCTTTACATATTGGCAGACTTATCAGAAATCTCTATTTATGCTAAAGATCAGTCCCACCAATACAATCTGGATGCAAATATCCACTCCTAACCCTATACAGTCAGTGGTTTTGGTGTAAGGTACTCCAAACAAAGCATTGTTGTAAATACAGATCCAGGTATGTGGCAGCTCTCAAATTTTGCATTTATTAATTTCCACAGTGGTTTTTCATGATTATCTGAATTATTGGCTATGACTGAGGTAGATGATAGTTTAATACAAAATCTTTTTACTTAGCCTTTCCGATTTGGAGTAGGAATTTGTGAGTCATCTAGACATGTTTAGGAGTGGAAACAGCATTAAATATTAAACCATGGTACTCACACAGTACAGTTACAACTGTCTTTGATGGTTAAGCTATCTCACGGACCAATTATTTTTTCAAGATTGGATAAGCTAAAGAATTTCAGATTATATGTTTGAAAAGTTCAGGACCACATAAGGATTTTCACAAATCTGGTCCCAAACAATCCCAGTGCTCTGCTTTGCAGTATACTCAGGGAATCAGTTCCTACAGGGCTGATTTAATTGAATCTGAACCCCTGTCTAACCTATGGAGCTGGTTCTTTTTTGATTGCCCTAAACCAAATTCTTACAGAAAATGGTTTACAAATGCATTATGAAAGAATGCAGGGTTCACAAAGCCATAAAGATAAAGCCCAGTTTCATTTTTTTCTGCACTATAGACAGGATTTACAATTGATAGGAAAAAACCCCATGTTCACGATGAATGATAATGGGCAAGGAACTAGTATATTCAATCAGTAGCTGGCTTCTGTTAGCTGGGATAGAGAACTGCATAAATCAACGATTCAAGGAAACACAGAATAGGGATAATATAACATGTAAATGAGAACAAACATGGCCGTGAAAAGATTAAATACCTTAAGAACCCAAGAAGCAGAAATATTTTCTTAATTATTTCAAGAGAAAGAAAGGTTCAGAATTAATCTGATATAAACATGTGAAACCCTAGAAGCATGAGTGTTAAATAGATAGTCATCATGAAAAAGAGTATGTAACATATTGTGGACTATTTAGTGAAGTATCCATTGCTGAATGCCCAGAAAAGTTTTCTTAACTTCAGCAATACATTGCAAAGCTAATTTAATGAGGAAGGCAACATGGATTTATGACAGCAAGGTCTTTCTTAATTAACTTCCTAGTGTTGTTAAATAATGTTATCACCAGAGCAGAGGAATGGAAATGCCATAGATATTATCTCTTTCAGTTTTATTACAGCACTTGATATAATTTCAGATTAAAGACTATAAAGTAGAAAAATGTCTCACAAACAAGTAACAACAAGTGGTGGGTTAAGCTGTGAAGAGTGAGGAGACTCTTCACACTTTTATATGTAATTGAGTTAAGCAACAATATTAGATAAAGCTAGAAATACAAAAGATTCATGCACTGTTAGGCATGAAAGGTATGCTAAAGGGCCAACCTACCACCCCACAAAGGCAACAGAAGTTCTCTGAAGACTTCAATGGAAGCTGAATTGTAAATTTATTAGCCTTTACTGATTAATATAGAAAGCCTTTTTTTCTTGAGATGCAGATGCTGTTACATATACTGTGAAAAAATGATGTAGAAATGATTGTAATCAATGTTTTCTGAAACATCTTGGTATACTACAAGAATGAAAGTATCAATAAGCACGAAAATGTATATTGTTATCCCTCTCTCCACCACCTTGCTGGATCAAAGTTCAAGCTTTGTTAGAGGTCTTTAGTTTAATCCACAATCCTTCAGGTTCTGCTGTTTTGAGGATTTTGGGCTCATATTTTGCTTCTGCTTTAATTCAGAGCTATTGTGCTCCCACCAGGCTAAATAAAATCAACAAAGTTCAATAGAACGTCTTAATTTTTCAAGTCACTACACAGGTGGAGTAGGCAGGGTGAATCACATCAGAAATGTGATACTAAATACTCCAAAATGATAATAAATACTCTGAAGCCTGTAGAACATAGGCATAGGTTAAGTCACAAGCATGGAATTATTTGATGTGAATTAGGTACTGATACTGCAAAAATTGCTATTATAAAAGAAAAGCTAAGCTGTCCAGAACTGATGTCTTCAGCACCAAAACTTATAAACTAAGAGAATGATGCAACCAACTTGGAAAACTAATGCTATGATTTAATCTGTGCTGTGTTAGAAATGAAAAGTTAGATTTTTAAAACATTTTCTGTGCCATGTTCTGGCAGTGATACTTACACACTGCCATTAAGCAGCACTTTATTCCATCTGGGAACCCTTTGAGTTCCATTAGGTTACACACAGAATAAAACACTAATCAGTACAAGTAAGGTCTGGCTCTGGATTTGGCTCATAGACAGAGGACTGGAGAGAGAACTTTGTTTTGGTTAGTCTCTGAGTAGGAGACTTTGAATTTCCTTTTTACCTAAGCTACATCTGCTGAGCTAGTTTATTACAAAAGAAATGGGAACTATGGCAATACATAGCTCCAAGTGTCTCCCATTCATACCATAAATATGTGAGGCCATGGCTCTGGGCAAGCTTTTCAACACATTCAGTAGCAGGATTTGATAGAATGCAACAGCTAACTCTCATTGCACCTCTTAATTTGCTTGCTGGAACTTGGCAATTTACCTTTCAAGAGCCACAGAGCAAGTGGATATCTGTTTGGCACACACAAAAGTTCTTTTCAGGGATCTAGTGAAAGGGTAAGGTATGGACTGCAGCTTAATGAAGTTATAAGCTAGTGACATATCTTGCCAGAAAATATTCATGATCTTCTAAAAGGAAAGCAGACTAGTCATCACAAAATAAAGGTTTATGTTTTAATTTTTAATGTATATAGTTGAATTTGTATTTAGCTGCTTTTGTATATATACATATATATGTATGCACACACACTCTGAATCTGCAAAGCAAAGGCAATGGCTGCAACAACTTTGGTAGTACAAAGACACCACATTAATAGTGAAACCCTGAACCATTCATAGTTAAGGCCAGGTTTATTTGGGAGTTCATCTGAGTTTTGGCAAATGTTGTAAGACTTTTGGTTGCAGTGCTGCAATCGATGCTTTCATGTGGCAAGTATGTGAAACTGCTGTGGTTCAGGCTAAGACTTACACTATGTCTGAACCCAAAACCTCAAAGATCAACTCTAAGCCATGAACTTACATACATTTAAAAACATTTCCAAAATTCTGCAAAGGGAAACTGCAGCTCAGGTCTTCAAAGGATATCTACTTTCCAAAGCATATGTAGATTTTGTTTGCTGTTTTCCGAGTGGGTCCAGAAGAGAGGACTATTTGCTCTCCTCTTCCTGGGAAGGCTTCTTTTCTGTCTGAGTAGAATTGCAACAACTTGGCAATTTCTACACTGGCAACCTGTGTACAGGGTTTTGAAATTCCTGCAGAACCAAGAGGTGGAGACTTGTCCCTTTGAGGAGACAAGAGCTTGTAACAGGTCATGGGAAGTAATAAGGGGATGTTAGCAGCCAGTATTGATATATCCAGCTCCCAGTGACTGTTATGAGGTAAAGAGCAAAAATCATGATGTTTTATGGTTTTGGAAGTGTGAGGTCAGGGGCTTTGAATTGAAATGGCCCTTTTGGACAAGGATTTCTAGAATATAGTTCTAAAAAGAAAAAAGCATCTGAAAAAGCGTTATGCTTGATTTAAAGCATTTACTAGTGCTCATGCCCCTTTTTAAAGTGTTATGATTATGAATACATTTAAATTTAATCAACTTCTGAAGGGCAGGTCAGGTATGTGAGATGAAAGGGCAAGCACATGGAAGAGGAAGTAGCTTTGCAAGGTGTTTGTAAAGACAGAAAAAATAGGGATGTTAATGCAGCAAGACCTAGGCTTTATTTTGGTAAAGGATTTAACTCCTTCTCAGGAAGACAACTTGGAACAGAAAAGTGAATCTGGGGAAGTCAGAGTAAAAGGTGGCTGAGGAGCAGAGAAGGGCTTTAGAGCAGGAAGTATGGGTGTCAGGAAGCCCCACAGCCAGAGGGATTGAAAGGCTGATTTTCAGCAGGGCTGAGGTGGGAATGATGGGAAAGGAAGTATTATCAAATCACATTAGGGTTTGACCAACACCTGGGCATCTCTGGTTTGTTTCAGAGTTCCTCTGTAGAGTTCTAATTAATTTATTGATAAGTGTCAGAGTTTACAAAGTATTGAAAGGCATCAAGAAATTATTGCAAGTGGTTTATAATCTCAGTTGTTTGGGTCTTGCACGTTTTTTTCCATTTCTGTTTGTATTTTCACAACTTGCCAGTAGTCTTAGGTGTAACAATATATACTACACATTGATGTTCTGCCTACCACTACCATTGAACACAATATGCTGATTTCCCTAGGCTTAAAATGGAAAAAGCATGAAAACACAGATACATACGCAACCCATCACATACATGCTTAGGAAACAGTAGATAGCAACATCTGCCATAGATCTGTAACATTTTAAAAATATTTACTAGGAAAATGTTAAAAGAATGTATAATATTTACACATAGAAAGTCTTGATCCAAAGTGTTTTTTTTCAGAAGTGTGCACTGTTTTGCTATGTGGCAAGTGCTCTGAGCTACCATTAATCTCGAAAGAAGCAAGAAGTATTTGGTGCCACCACTGAAACATTTAGGAACCTAAAGACAAAGCTGTGTATGATTAAACAGAATAGAAGTTAGGTGGCTACTTCACCTGGCTTCACTGCAAACTAGGCATGCAATGTATTTAATTACTGTTGACAATTTCAAAAGTTTTCATCTGCATATTTAGTCACCTAAATGTATTTAAGATCTGACTTAATAGAACCTGTAGACCTTTCCATTTAAGACTGCATGCCCTCCCCAGAGACCACCATCTTGCTGAGCATCCAGTGCATAACTATCCAGTACCACTAAGCAAGAATCATCTCTATCAGTGTTTTGGCAGCTTGTGGAGCCCCCATAAACTCTTGAGAAATTAGGCAACTTAAAATTAAAGCCAAGCAATTTACTTGATCTTTTACTGCCCATTTCTTCTGGGTAGCATTTTAATAAAATCTCCTTACAATCAATAAAATATATTTATAACAAAGTACCACACTCCTACCAACAATCTGCGAGCTGGTGCATACACTTCACGGCTTATAAACTGACACACTGTAATAGCTGCACAGTTTTTAGCAGCTGTCTCTCACACCATGTGTCCTGCCCAAGTGGAGACTGAGATTCAGACATGGTGTTCAAACACTGGGATTATCCTGTAATTTTCTGAATAGATGGCAACCATATGATAATTAATTCCCTAAAACCAAGCAGGGAGAAACAGCTGAAGAGGGGAAGGTTTTTTACATTGCAAAGAAGATGCAATACCCAGAGGGCTCTCAGATATTCTGGACGTGGGTATAGACAGGATAAGAACTTCAATAGTAAACAGATAAATTGATATTCTGTTCCTAGCCGCACTTCAGCTTTGGAAATTATGTGTGACTTCCATAACAAACAGCAGGTGAATATGTACATCCATCCTTAAACTTGACTCAAAATGTATTTGTGAAAAAAAGGAGTCCAGAAATCTGAATTTTATACTGATTTTAAAGAATTAATTCTCTTCTTTATTTTTACCTGAACGAGGTTAAAAATCCTCTCCTGCAAACTGCAGAAAGAACTCAGAGCCTGGCTTTCTACCTCAATCCATTCCACATAGAAAGTGGTATGCTTTTAAAATTATTTTTTCAGCCTTAAGAATCCTGTTCTTTCCATCTTTGTGATTAACTTGCCTCTGCTGGCCCTGCAAAATAAGCTGATAGGACAGGAGGTCACTCATCCCAAATGCATTCACCAAAAGCTATCACAGACCCTGTTAAATGGTTTTAGCTCCGTACCTTAAATGGAGTGGAAGCAGCAAGATTTTGTCCTTTGCTTAGAAGCAGCACTAAGATGGTGCAATTTGCATCTCTTATATGCAGGAACAAAAGTTTTGAGTAATCTTAATCTATATACTGTTTTCTTGGCTTTCTAGCCACAGTTGAGTTGGCTCATCCATTTATTGGAAGTAAGAACTGACTCTCAGTAAATCACTTGATTTGCATAACATACCTGCTTTTTACAAACAGAGATTTCTTCAACAAAATCTTAACAAGTTGACTTATTCTTTCTTTTATTCCACTTTTTGATAGTACATAGAGTGGTGAAGTTGGCAGATGTCCTTTACAAGATTTAAAATTTTCATATTCTGTTGGAATTCAGGGGAAAAGTTGAACATGCTCTTAGCGTTACAAAAGACTTGTGCCATTTTCATGTTTAGCTTGAGAAACTTGCCAGTAAATTAAGTTGAAGAATTACCATAACTTAATATTTGTGTGTATTTAGAATACTTTTCAGACAGGAATCTCAAATGTATTCATGAATGTTAAGGAATACAAGCAATGAAAACCTTACTACATCACTCCCTGGAAGATGACAGCGATAAAGGAAAAAAGAAGCTGATCTTGGGTGGATAAAGGGAGGTCTAGAGATACCAAGTGCCTGAACCCAATGTCATATGAGAGGAAAATTACACAGGGACGAGCTTACAGGGTACAGCAGCAGGTTTCTGTGTCAGGAAAAGACACCACAATCAGCAATCAGACTTTTAAGAGCACAGTCAAAACCCTCTAGTTTTATAAGACAGGGACTTAAGATGTATGACTGGTGAATGAATGATGATATTTCTCCAACTACAAAAGGTAATATTTGCATTTTTTTTGTAGTACAGAATAATTCCTGGAATAATTAAACAAACAGAAACAGTTAGGACATGTTGGAAGGACTGACATTATTATGGCTGATTTTCAAAGAAGTTTTAGGTTTAGGGGAGCTAATCCCATCAAAACAAAATAAGAAATGGGTGTCAAACTCCCTGAGGCCTCATTGAAATTCTCAGCTCATATCACTGCAACTGATTGCATAGGAACACAAATTAGAGTTAAAATGGGATTTAATTCTATCATGTACATATGTTCATTTTTTTGCTGCTATCATTCATTCATTGCTATATTTTAAATGCACCTTTCATTCAGTGATTTGCAGTAGTAAAACAATCACAGAGAAAACACTCTTCTTTCCATACCCCCCAAAATCCTAAAATTTTAAAAAGGAATAATAAGCAATGGACTGTAGCATCAAGTGCCTTGAATTGATACCATTTCTTTGCCAATTTAAACTAGCTGACTACATGGCCTCCTGTCTTTTTGTGTTTTCTGAGGTTATTCTCAGCAGCACCTGCACAGTAAATAAAGGTAAAAGTGCAACAAAATAGACTCAGACATATCAGCGAATGAGGAGCTCTGCTTCCCATATACATTAGTGAACTTTTCTCCTGACAAACAGGCTATCACCGTATAATGGGCTTTTCCTGAAGTTTACTGCGGCACTGTTTATAATAACATTGCATCCAGCCTGCCTTGTTGGTACTTTTGCATTGCAGGGTAACAGTTCTGAGGTGGCAGCAAACAGCTTCCGTGCTTGTGTCAGGAGAAATAAAACTGTTATTATTTCATACACTTCAGAGGCCACACTCAAACTCAGCAGCTCTGCAGAGCTGTTGTGAACAGAAAGCTCTGCTGTAGAACACCGGGCTGCCCCCTCAACAATAAACCGTCTTCTCTCCCCTCTGTGTTTGGCTTCCCGCCAGTTGCCCATTTGCTTTACACCATCAATTTATATTCACTGAGATGGTGTAAGGTTCTAGAACAGCACTGATTATCAAATCTGCCTGCCAAACATATGAGCAGTAAAAGCTGGTCTTCCAGAGTCCTACATGTATCATCCAAGGGCCCGATCCTGCAAGCTTGCCCGACAAGGAGCAGTGCTCAGATCAGCCAAAGCCAACAGAGCCCTGAATTCACAGCAGCAGATGCCACTGCTAGGAAAAAGTGCTCGTGGGCTGAAGTCCTCGATGGCTTGGCTTTCCTGCACAGAGTTTTAAAGGAGTGATTTTCAATAACCCCCCTGTGGCATAAGTCCCGGCGGAGTCGTAGGAGAGAGCTCGTAGCTTTTGTCACATATTTTGATTACTATTTTGTTCAGCAGCAATTTGCCAGATGACACTATCTCTTCTGCTATATGTGACACAGTTTTTAAAAAGCCTTTAGAATAGCCATGCAGTCACTCATTCCTTGCTAATCCCAAAAGCTGAAAAGCCAAAAAGCTCTCGCCTTTTTACCCCCTCCCTCATCCAAAACAATCCAACATCAGAGTTAAAAAAAAAGTTAAAAATTTTGACACTTTAGAAAAGGCTTTAAAAGGAATACACAGGCTGATGTTTATTTGCCCTTAAAGTCTAAGAAACATGCAATTCTGGCTTCCAAACTTTCTACTTAATCATGAGGTCTAGGAATTTACTTATTTAAATGGAAGCTTATATTCTCAGAGGAAAGAAAAAACAATATTTACAGCTGGGATGGTTCTTTAGAAAGACACCAAATGTCATGAGAGCAGCATTCAGGAGGACTGAAAACACTGCATTAACAATGGATTTTAGCAAATTAATTAGCCTTGCCCATTTTAATTTATCTTTCACAATGCTCTAAGCTTGTGAGAATCAGTCACAATGGGTTTTGTTCATAAGTTACTTTGCATCTAAAAAGAATTAGAATATTTCATGCTTGCTTTTCCGTGTGGTCATATATTGGCAATCCTAATTTGAATCCTTTCACCTCATGTGCAATTAGTTCTCACTGAAGCCAATAGACGTCATTCATACGTAAGGAAAGTGGGATGGATCTTTAATGAGTGGGAAGTAAATGTAACAATGAAATAGCTAATGAAGAGGTTTTACAGAAACAATGCAGCTTTCTGCATTTGAAACAAACCAGCAAAGATAAATACATCTACCTACTCTTTACTTAAGGGCTATAATATTGGGCTCACTTAATGCATTCAAAAGCATGCATGCGTTTTCCAAATGCTTCCTAGCTATATTAATCACATCTCAATCCTAAAATGAACTCTGTGCAAGAAGACTTATGCACATCCATAGTGTTATCTGGAAGATTACAGCCTTTATTGCTGACTATTTGTAAATAAGGATAAAAGTCAGCGTAGGCATCTCTTCAAATGCAGCTTTAAAATACCATATGTCCTTATGCTTGTGTTATGTGATGAAACCTGACAGATCAAAGGACCAGATTTCCCACTCTACATTGATTATTTACTATCATTCATTTTCATGCATTTTAATATGTGGTATCTACATTTAGGTTCTTGAGAGCCAGAGAGAATTCAAGCTGAAATACTTGGATCCAGACTCTGAACTTCACATAGCTTGGGGATCTGGCATTTTGGTTCAGCTTTTCCATTATGTAAACAACAATGTATGTCAGATGAAGTCCACACTGTCAAGTCTGCTCAAGCTGTCTTACCCCTTTTCTCCTCTCCAATATATTCACCTTTTCCCCCTCAAAAAAGAAGAAAAAAAATCATTTCACGGCTAGAAATTCATAACAGATTTTGACTGCAGGCATCAATCCTTCAAATCACTGTGTAAGTCAGTGGCAGGCCATGTTGTCTTTCTAAACATAAACTAACAGAGTGACCTGATAGAGACAACAACAGGGCTTCTGACACTTCTTTTATTGCCCACTCATAAATTCATAAAGGGATGTATACTATCACCAATTGGTAAGTTTGCTAGATAAACATCAACACCAATTTAATGGCTTGAGTACACATTGTAAAACAGAGAATCTTTATACAAAGAAATCAGATAAATCAAACATGAGCTGAGTCTTAGAGGAAGGCAATTAAAGCTTTAAGGTAAAGTTGCTGAGGGAAGGCCCTGTATCACATTATAGTGTATAATAGAAAATGTGTTAACATGGAGTACAGTATGTGAAATTAAATTAATTAGTAATATAAAACACTTCTAAAGCAGCATGTCCATTGACAGATAAATAGATTAAACATAAGAGATAAATAACTCATTCAGACATCTCAGCTCTTTTTTTTATCAAAGAGAAGAAATGAAAAAAGAAATCAAACTTCCTAAAAGACAGAGGTGATAAAAGCATAGCTAAAATAGACATTTTAAAGCCGACTTGTTCGCCCCAGGCTAGTGATTGAAAAGAAAAAGCATAGCCGGACCATAAAAAACCTATTGGACCATATTTCATTTCCTATAGTATATTTAAATGTTTCACTGCACACCAATTTAAATCTAGTGCCTTATAGGCTAGTATAAAATACCTCAAGCTGTACTACTTTCTGAGCAACTGTAAAGAACCTTACTTTGAGAGAGACTTCTCACAGATACCTAACATAGCCTTTCTTAGGGTTAGAAATATACTTAAGGCTAAATGGGCAAATTTTTCTGCTTCTTTTCCCTCCTAGCAAAACAAACACACCATCTTCTGTTAGGATTAAGGGCTGTTAGCACAATACAGACTGGAACAAGAGGAGTTCCTGGAGCCCACATATGAAAGCTTAACATGTTCTCTAAATTCCAGACAAGAAATTTGTATCATGTACAGCTCTCCATATAAAGCCCAGTCTGGGGGTCTCTACTTGTATTTTCTGGAATGCAACTGGTGTAATTCAAGGAACCATTCAATTAATTGCATATAAAATCCACACCTGCCTGTTATTATTCACTGATTCCTTCTGTGTATCTCTCTTCTACGTTTCTACCAATTTTCCAAGAAACTTTTCCAGCTCCATCCATGATGGTAACATACTGCTGACAGTTGAGCACTTCCCTGATTCCAATTTACCTGATGAAAGAATCTGATAGCACAGAACCTGGGACAATACTACTTCCCTGAGGTTATATTGTGGTCATTTCCCAGCTGAACATCTCTCCTTTCTGAGGTAAATGTCTTTTGTAAAATTTCTGAGATCCCCAAGGACACACCAAGCATTTACAAATTACAATCATATCTGTGGTGGTCCAGACTCTAATTCAAGGATCTCAGGTTTATGTCTATGGAACCCAATATGCTGAAATGTCATTTGATCTCCACTACCTGAATTAGGTGAGCAGTGCAAAAGTTACTGTGTGAATTGACAATCACCTTGACACCTATTCCAGTGTGGAACTTGCTATCCAGAGGAAAGTAAGTTTTGTTTTGGTGAAAGTAGGCTTCATTCCCACAGTGATAGGAGCCTACATGTTAGCCATCATAATACAAAATGCTTTTAAATCCTCCCTAAGGGAAATGCATTATCCATCATTTCTGTAAAAAAAAGGAGTGGGGGTTGGGACATAAAGGTAAGTATTCTAGATATACCTCAAAATGAGCTGTTTCTCCAGCAGCCTCAAGAATGTGCATCATTGCTTTAATATGGATGGCTAGAATTTGTGTTAGTTAGATTTGTCTGGGTGCAACAGAAAAAATATAACCTGTAGCTCTTTTGTAAAGCAGAATGCAAAGTCAGTATTCACCTGCTGGAAATTCTGACACTGTAGAGGGGCATTCAGTCAGGATATTACGAAAAAGCAGAAGTTAGTAAAACATCCAAGGGTGAAGAGAGAGGGCACAGGATATACTTTGAATGAGAAAATCACACTAACTCTACAATTCAAATTTTAAAAGAATTTTGAGCAAGTTAGATACAGAAATTAAAGCTGCCCTGAAGCAACTTTAATTTACGTGACTGGGTGATTTGCTATCACTATGTAAGTGCCAAAGCCTCACTACATTTGGCAACACCACAGAAGTAACCTTCTCATACAGGCAAATCACTCACTAGTAATACCTGCACTGAATTAACCTGTGTAAAAATTTAAATATGAGGAGTGCCTTTAAAGGCAAATTCCGTCCTCATGAGCAGTGCTACAAATCTGCAGCAACTTACTACAAGTCCTCTCTTCCTAATTTCTGGAAAAGGACTTCTAAAATTTGACCTTTCAGTTTATTTTAGACAGAACAGGTATTTCTCTTGCAAGACAGTATTTCCATTTGCTAAACTTTGCCTTCTAAATTGATATTTAGTCTGCAGAATGTTTGCCCAAGCCTCAATTATTTTGGAAAGTTTTAGCAAAAATGATTCAGCCATTTCTGAAAATGAAATTAAAGAAAAATATTGGTATGTTGTTTCTTGCTATATTTAATTGAGGAGAATGTGCTTTGGAACAGAAGCATAACATTTGGAGAAGGGATGGCCCTGCTCTTGGGGATGCGCCTTTTGCCATCTCTTTGAAAATCCACCCACATTTGGCCAAGCTATAAACCTTTGAAAATTTTCAATTAGCACTAGTTTAGTAAAGACATTTAAGAGTTTGTCAGCTAAATACTTCAAAGACTCCATCTGTACTGAACATGCTCCAGCCTGTACATGCTGGCATCTGCAGCACCCCCACAGAAAAAGGGAATGTGCACTGCTCCAGCTCTGAGCAGGACTTCCTCTGAAATGGTCCTTTTCCATTGCTGTGGACCTTCCTAGACCAGGGACTGCATACAGGATGCTGTCACCTGTTTCCTCTCCATCCTACATCTGTGTGCCAAGAGGGATCACAGGTGAGTAATGTAAAGCTGTGTGGCATTTTTCTTTTATTGTTTGCCACCAGTGTCTGCCACTACAAAAAGCCTTCAAAGGAGTGCATTGGTGGGAGGCTCCTTTTTTGCAATGAAATGGGAGCTGAGTCAGGTCCCAGCTCTTTATCCAACCTCCAACCCCATCTCAGCAGCCCTGATATTTGTTTTTCCTTCATCATTTCCCTCATCCCACTTCAATCCCAGGGTCCAAGTCCAGCAGCTTCCTCCTTCCAGTTCATTCCTACTAGCCTAATTAATTCACAATCACCTTCTCCCAGTGCTCCAATTCTACTCCTTTACAACTGGAGTCTCATTTCCCAGGGTTCTGTCATCCTCCTTACTCAGCCACCCCTCTTCATCTCCTCCTTTGTTTCATGGTATCTGTCAGTGTGACATAAACTACATCCTTCACTCTTTTGGACAGCTTTGGTCCCTCCGCATTTAACTCTGGCAGCTTCCTCCATCACAGTCCTGGCTATCAGAAGGAATTGTAGGTATGGGATAATAGTTCATTGCTTCAATGCCTGCCTATGACTCTCAGCTACTTGGAAACAGCCTTGCAATAGTACATCTAGTCCCTCTACAGCATGAGTGCAGTTTCACAAGCACAGAGTGGTGTAGTATTCATGATTCTGGCTATTTAAGACTAAATTTCTGAAGGTTTAACTATCCAAACCTAGAAAGACTTCAGTAAGCATCTGTGAATTGTAATTTTTGCTAAAACTTAGCCGTGGAAAAATTATCTTTTTATACAGAAAGCAAAAGCACACTCCTAACACTGACCTGTAAAATCCTTCCCCTTTAACAAATGGGATCATTAAAGTCTCTAGCATTATTTAAGTTAAACATTGTTCACTATTTTTCCCCCGATATATTTTGTTTTAAATTTTTCTTTATATTTTAGCTGTCTTTACAGGTCCTAAACAGGACATTGAGAATTAATTCATTATGCTAATCTGAAGTTATTGGTATGCTCTGTATCTCAGAACCAGAAACTAAATGTTTTAAATCCTAAGATTGGCAGTGTCTATAAGTATGGCCTTTTATTTCAAGAAAATTACCTCAAAACAGAGCTCATTATACATGTAATATAAATGTGTAATGTGTCAGGTGCTTGTAAGACATTTTAATTGGATCAAGTATTCCATTTTGTGTAAATCTTTACAGTACCTCTAACCTGTCTGAAAAGTTTAGCTTGTTTGTCTCACATGGAAGAATTTTTGTGAACTGATATATTTTCTCTGTTTCCTTTCCCTGCTTGTCCATCAGCGGTACTGGTGAGAGCAAATGCAAACTAACTTCATTAGTCACAGCAGTTAAGATAGTTCTTGACGTTGGATAATTTTTTGTCAGTAAGAAGACTACTGTTACTACAATTATCTAACCCAACACTTTGTCTCAGAGGTGTTGTATCCATTGCACTGCATTTTATAGATCACTGAGCAGCATCAATTGAAGCCCAATCCCTTCAATTTGACTATGGGAGGACTATATACAAAATGAGTTTTCTATTGAGGGAAAAAGAAGATGAAGACCAAAATAACAATAAAAATGTACTTTGCAAAATTTCCATATTCCCTTTTTGCAATTCATGACAACATGGAGATCTTGAAAGCTGAGCTTTGTATATCTACCAACTCCTCAAACCTGCAAAGCTTCTGGCATCTCTGTCTTCTACCTGCATAAGTTGTCTAATGCTCAAAGATTACCATGGCCTGAAATGGCCTAACTGATCTGGAAAAGTCAAGGAAAACATTTTAATTTGGGGGGATTTTGTTGGAATGGCTGCACATATGAGTAAAGCCACCTCACATTTTTCTGGGTCCTGCATTAAGATTATAAAATGGATTCCAGGAAATAATTTCTGACTTCCTTCCTCGAAGTCTATGTGGCATCTGACCACAGGAGAGTCCATTAGACTAGTAACAAAAAGTTTGACAGAACTGAAGTGTTTGCTTCTTATGGTCGGTCAGCTTGTGTGTTGCAAGTAGGGCTGGGTTATGCAGAGCACAGCACAAAGTTCTCAAGGTTCAGACCTTGTGGGCTATGCAAGCTGACAGAAAATTAGCTAATTTGGTTTTTTATTTCTCTTCAGGGCTGGTGTACTTATAAGATGGGATCAGTGCTGTACATTAGTTTGTCCACTCTGAACACTCTGTTTTTCATACACCTACATTTTGAGGAATTCCAGGAAAATGAAAGAAACGAAACGAGAAAACGAGATGCTTAACTGAGAGATTAAGATGCTAAAAACAAACAATCAATCAAACAAACAAACAAAAAAAAAGCCCAGGAAGTAGATCTCTTAAATCTAATAAAAAAGACAAAACTAAGGAAGAAAAATCAACACGGATGGAAAAATAGTTCTATCAAGTTATGCTTTCTAATAAATCTTTTGTAAATTTTTTTACACAGTCTTACAATTAAAAATACCAAATCAGTGTCATATTGTGGTAAAACATTGAATTAGCTATTTAGGCTTGAAATTCCCTCAAAATTGCCTCTCTATATGTTTGTAAAACAGAAATCCACATTTGCTGAAATATAAGGCCCTTTTGCTTAGGAACTTGGCACTAGGAAAATTAATCTTTTTGGCACTTGAATGATAAAAACTGTCTGCTATAGAAAATGGCTTGGATATTGAGCACTGAAGGAAGAAGTTTTTAAAACTTCACTGAAAGGAAAGCTTTTTAAGGCACAGTTTGATAATTTGTGCAATCTCTGCATTTCGTGTCTGCATGGAAATCCCCAGCTCTTTCATCATCTTGGAAAATCATTTCAAAAAGTCATGCAAAATGATACTTAGAAAAGTCAAGGTCTGAGGTCGTGTCTTCCTCCCATTAGAATTGATAGCAAATAAAAATAAATCCTATTGTTTGTCCCCTTGTCTGAGACAAGGCTGGGAATGAGGTGTGGAAACCACATTCTCAAGCTTAAAGGTAGTCCTTTTAGGTCAGGGCTCTGGCACGCCAGCAAGTCATTGTAAGAAATGCAAATTGCCACTTTGAGTTGCAGTAACCTTTCTGTTGATAGGGGACTTCTGTCTCCAGGGCTGACGACCTGGCAAATTTCACATGCATTTAAAAAAAATCACACAAAAAATTAAACAAAACCAGAGTTGAGGAAAAACACATCAGTGTAGAGGCTCTATTTAAAGAGGAATTTGGACCTTCTGTGATGTATTTTAAGTGCTTTTTTTTTCCACTCAATACATTAAAGGGACAGGATCAAGGCTAAAGAAACTAAAATTAGACCTGCCAGCTGTGTTTTGGTTTGTGAGTACTCACAGGTCACGTTGTCCCTGAGCACTCACTGTCTGTTCCATTCCCTGAAGGAGGCAAAACACTGGAACATAAAGGAATTTTGATACCCCTTATGTACTTCAGTATAGTCTCTGCTCTCCTCAGAGTAAATTAGACAGACAGAAAGAAGCCAGCAGACACATACCTCTGATCTTGGAAAAAGCATAGGTCTCTTGTATTGTTATTTTATTCTTAGCATCTATGCTTGATCTGTCATTTTGGGAAAATAATAGGTTTTAAAAGTTTATACAGGAAAAAAATACATTAATATGCTGAAACATACTTGATTTTGGGTCAACTGTGTTATCTTTTACAACATTTTCTGAAAATATCTAACCCTTCAATAATCCTGCCAATGCAAACTGGGTTTTTTTGTGTCTTAAATCATTCATTAGTCTGCCAATTTTCCACCTAATAGCTCAGCTAATTACTGAAAAGCAGCTCTAGATAGTTTGCCACTGCTCTATAAAACTTACTATTAAAATTTTGAGGGGCAGTTTATCCAAGAGACATTAATTTGACGCCTAATTTTCAGGTGGTACCATCTTAACTAATCTGTTCTCACAGGTCAAGTACTACACATATAACTGTATAGTTTGGCTGTGTTTTCAATCTTTGCATGAATAAAATAAAGAATTTTGAGTCGAGGACCTCAAAATTAGATGCAGTTTTGGATAGTTTGTCCTTATAAACCTGCCAGATGATCTCTGCTTTTGTCAGAACAATCATCCAAATGAGTCAGTCAAATAGACATGGGTGTGTTATTGCCCTGTAATTAAGGCTAGAGAAAAATCTGTAATTTTCAAAGTACTAATTGAAAACGCATGTGGAAATGTTATTCAGAAAGCTAAATTTAATAATGTTAAAAGCAACGCTCTTTTCAAAAAGAGGTCCATATTTTGAATCAGAGTAAGTCTCCAGGAGAGGCAACTTTTTCTAATACAAATGCAGCATTTTAAGCTCAAGCAAACCCTGGAAAACACCATTTCAAAAGCAGGAGTTTAAACAGGATCCTTTACATTGTCTCTCTCCCACAACCCCAAGATGAAGAAAGCAGCAGCACCAGCTCCCTCCTCACTGGACTCATGCTCTCAGCACTTTCTTATGTAAAACTGGTTCACAGGTGACAGCACTGCAGAAATGTATCATATCCTCCAAATGCACCTACTTAAATTTGAAGGGGGTGGGGGGGAATGCTGCACTGCAACCTGCAATACTCATCCTCTAGCCCCTTTCTACTCCTCCTTAGTCTTTTGGGCTTCTGAGAAGGTCTCACTCTATGCAGATTGATCTCTGGAGCCAAACAATATGGAATTTGTGACATGAGTTCTTAAGGGAATAATTCATTACAGAACAGGAAAGGAGTAAACAGAAACGCATCATAGAAAAAGAAAAAATTTTGAAGATAAGGTAACAATTTTCTTTGTTGATTTGCTTTCCTATCCTGTCCACTGTTTAAATTTAAAATATATATATCAAGGCAAAAGGAGTTATAGCTTAGTTACTGAAATATTTGTAAATCATGCACACTCAGAAAGACAAGATCTCAGAGTTCTTAAATCAGGATGCACTTAGAAGCAAGAGAAAACAACCTTCTTATCAAGAAAGAGATAAGAATCCCTCTACCATCATGTGATCTTTTCCCTTCCAGGGCCTAACTCTTTGGAGTCCAGAGAACAAAGTGGTCAGGGCCCATGAAACTGGTGAGAACTTATTCTGGCAGGTAGAGAGGCATACGTGAGATTCTTTCCCATTCCCATCCAAAGATTTAAGTAAATCCATGGTAACATCCAGGTGATATTTTACAGACACAGAATGACTACCTTTTGTAGCACTAGAAAACCACAGGACAAATACTGCTTAAGGAAGCAATAGTAAATGAAATCTATGGAGTCCAGCATATTTTTATTATCTATGCTGTATTGCACCATTTGTGCAATAAGGGATAGTTTTTATGATTTTCTCTTTCCATTTAACTTCAATTCTGCAGCTGTACAGTTTTTGAAACAGCTAATTCTTGATTAGTGTGCCGTGATGATGCAAAATTATAAGTGTGAATTAAGGCAATATTATACTACATTCATATACTTATCAGGAAGCATAATACACAAGTCTAGTAGCAACTATTCAGCCACTAGAGCGACCTCACTAGTTTAATATGCTCAGAGTTGCTGTATAAAGTGAGAAAACAAGTGTATCAGCATGCATTAACCATGTTTTGCTTTAATTATAAGCAAGTTTTGCTAATATGTGTAACACAAGACAACTTAAAAAAATGTAGATACCAAGTGTAAAAATGTTGATATACAATGTATATTACAAAGTAGCAGTAGTAAAATGAGATGTAGCATTTTGTTTTTCCATAGATTAACTTGCTAAAGAGATTAACAACAGACAATCAAACAAAAAAGCCCCCACCACACCACTCAACAAACACACAAAACACACAACAAAAAGCTCTTATTTTGGCTATTCAGTTGTTAAAGTGTATATATGCTAATGTACACATTTACCGTGTGTATGTTCCTGTGTGTATATCTGTACATACACAAGGAATACAGCACATATTTTTATATATACATATATTGTCACATATAAACACATATGCTCCAGAGCTTTCCTTTTAGTGTTTTTCTTGAACCTTTACATGAATAATATCCAGCATCATGGACCTTGAACACTGATGACTCTGGTTAACGCTTTTATCCTTTGCTTGAAATTACAGGATCAGTCTAGCCAGAATTTATGAGAACCAGACCCCAGACCTCACATAGCTCACATATTAGACCATTAGGTATCTAACTACCTCTGAACAATTTCAATGCATTATCTTGCCTTCTCCCTGGGGCACAAACTTCACTCGTCCATACTTTTAATATATTTTGTCTGCATGAAGCAGATCGAGTTATTACATGCCAGCAGATCACGACTTACAGAAATCTCGTTGCTCTACAGTGATGCAACTAATATCTCTCCCTTCTCCATTCTGAGACTATGCAGTAAAGAAATGGTCAATGGTATAATTTTCTCCAACTTAATTGAGAATGTAGATTTGAATGCAGATTTGAATGTAGAATTGAATGCAGATTTGCTGTTTATGCTTGCAGATGGGCTAATTAAATATTTCCACCTTGAAATATATTTGTGTGTGCATATATATGCTGATATACCTCTATCCATATTGACATAGCTAAACAGAACAATTTTTCAAATTGCTTAGAATGCTCACTGCTGCACTTTACATAGTGTCCTTCTGCTGAGAGAGGTTTAACACTTAATTTTCAAAGACAATATAAAATCAGGAGGTTGTTGCCAAACATACCTTTGCACTATAGGACTGGAGAGGTTTTGTTTTGGGTTAGGTTTTTTTTGATTGAAATATAACATAAAGTAAGATTAGAAATCAATTGACCTGTGAACTCTCTGAACCTTTTACCTGGGTTGCAAGGCCATTACGTTCTTTTCTTTCATTAGCTTTTTGTTGGAGCAAGGCTGAACAGGAAACAAGGGTGATCCTGTCTCGTCCCTAGAGGTTGTTCATCAGCTGGCTCAGTTTACAGCAATAAAAAAAATTGGAAACATATAACAAGTCAGAAACGTTATTTTTTTTTCTTTAAACATTATGAGCAGCATTATGATACTAATATTAACAGCAGAAGACAATTGGGGAATCACACTCTTTTTGGAATTCCTCTTCTGCAAAATGATATGCATATATTTTCCCTGCATTAAAGTATCTGCCTATATACCTCAGTTCTAGCTAACAAAGTGGCTTTATTTTGGATCTGCTAAATTAGTTCCCTTTATAGCTTTCATACTCGATGAACAGAAGATGACTCATAACAATTCTGCACTTCAAATTTAAATTCATTCTTAGAAAACAGAAGTGCAAACCTTCTTTCTCCTTTCCAAAGCAGTTGAAGCCCTATTCTGCAAGTGCTCAGCGTCTTGACAGAGATGCTTAGCGCCAGAGCAACCGCAAGAGAAACAGGGATACTCGGCACCTCAGGGAAGGCGCTTCACACTCCACAGGATTGGACACTTAATTCCTAACTAAAACAAACTCCATCAAAAGGTCATCAGTCCTGGAGACTAAAACAGTTTTGATGAAGTCCAGTCTCCCGTTCTGTTGACAAGCGTCTCAATTATTTTCAACAGCTCTTGGTGTCTACATCAGAAGAATGCAGAGCAATCATCAGGCTGAGGTAACCACAGGTCCCTCTGTGAGAATCTGCAGAACACGCACTCTGAGCAGCACTTTAAGACAGCTATTTTTTTTTCCACCTGAGGTAGGAATAACTAATGATGTAACCAAGTTATCAGCTACACGTTTTGACATACCGGCAGTGCATGAACTAATGCCTTGTAACTGCAATGCAAGAAGAAATAGCCCCTCAGGATAAATTCTTTGGAAGTCTATGTGAGGGAAGCGATGAAAAATCTGGATGGAAAAATCTAGAACTTTCAAACAGGGCTGGATAGGACTTAACTCTGATAAATTTTCCTGTGTGCTATACCACCTGAACAAAGTAAAGCTAATCTGGTACTGATTGATGAATCTTTGCTGATTTGCCCTAGCATCTAGATTAATTTAAGATTCAAAGTGTAGTGAAAAAAATACCATACTCTTCCTCTTTGCACTCCCCTGGTCTTGATGACCAATAGCACATACCTGTGGTTTTTATACATACATATATATATATATATATATATATATATATATATATATATATATATATATATATAAAATAAAATATATGATATAAAAATATATATATAATATTATATAGATATATATATATATTTGGACTCCCTTGCCCAAAGCTGTGCCTCTCCCTCTTCAGAAAGTTGCCAGGTAGAGGTTTAGCACTAAACATGTCTTTCAGAAATCCAGCTGCAACTTTTCCTATCTTTCCCTCCAACTTATTCCCCAATACAGTTCTGCAAGTGCCACAAAGTGCACAGATTTTGGGGTTACTGCTACACAAAATTTGTATTATTCCTAGTACCTTGGCATTCTCAGAAATGCTCCTGAATTGCTTAGGCTATACAAGTGATATGTGCTACTTTTGCATTTACAGCTTAGCTCACACTGATGTGATGGGAGGCAAATCTTCTCTTGGCTTCTTGAAAGCAGTATATTAACAGTAAAGGGAGGCAATGCACCTTCCTGAAGAAAGGTCTTCTAAGCCTGCAGAACATGCAAGAGTTAGGTGTTCTCTAAAAATAGCTATGGGGCTCCCTTTCTGAAATGAAATTCATTTTGGCACATAGTTTAAAAACCAGAACAAAACAAACCAAATAAAATTCAAACATTAACTTTCCCTCAGTGTAAAGCATAATGAATAAGAAAATAAAATTAAGACACACAAAAAAACCCGTTATTATTCACAGAATCACAGAATGGCTGAGGTTGGAAAGGATATGTGGAGGTTATCTGGTCAGACCCCTGTGCTCAGTCAGGGTCACCTAGAGCTGGTTTCCCAGAACTAGGTCCAGATGGCTTTTGAATTCCTCCAAGGATGGAGACTCCATAACCTCCCTGGGCAATTTATGCCATTGCTCAGTCACCCTCAGAGTGTTTCCTGTGTTTCAGTTTGTGCCTATTGTCTCTGTTCTTGTCCCTGGGAACCACTGAGAGTGGCTCTCTTTGTTTCTGCACCTTCCCTTCTGGTATTCCTATACGTTGATGAGATTCCCCTGAGCTTTTTCTTCTCTAGGCTAAAGAGTCTCAGCTCTCTTAGCCTTTCTTTGTACAGAGCAAGATGCTCCAGTCCCTTAATCATCTTCATGATCCTTCATTGGACTTTCTCCACTATGTACTGGAATCATAGCTCAAAATGTAATCCAGCAAACACAGACAAAATGCAATCCAGGAAACATTGCTCAAAAGATGTTAACTGCCGTGGTATTTTCACCATCTTTCATGCTCTCATATGAGAGAAGGGGCTCTGGCAATATTGTCTCCAATGTGTTGTCTAAAGGAAGGTATGGAAAGCTCACTAAAGGATCTCTATTGACTAGACCTGGTACCTCACACCAGAAGAAAAAAAAAATTGCAGCATTGCTCTTTACAGTTCTTTCTAATACTTGATGCTGGTTAGGTGAAAAATTATTTCTAAGGGTTTTTGAGCAGATATACCACTAGTGGTAACTATTCACAGGTATGCATTTCGTCCTTGCCAGCATTCATTTTAAGCTCCGAAAACTCATTTGACACCACAAAAGACATGAATGAAGGACATAAAGACAGACACAAAAAAAAAAATGAGATGACCATATTAGCTGGTCAATAATTTATTTCTACTTTTTCAGTGCTATGTCAACTGCTTATGGCATGTTCTAAGGAGATGATAGAGGGTTGTGATAGACACCAGCATCCATAAGAGTTCCCAGAAACTTAACCTAGGAAGACTATTTCCCCTCTAGACCATGGCAAAAGAGACTATTACTCTGATTATGAGAAAATTAAATGAAGTCTCAATGCTAAGTCTCAGGACATGCTTCTTGCTGCAGAAGGTTGCCTGCAATCTATTTTCACTTACTTGAGCTCAGCTTTAGTGCTTTTTGAAAGCACGGGAATTAATCCTAGACCTGTGGTCTTAATATTTACACAAGAAGCATGTTCTTCCCAGCTGTAAAGTGGCATTGTAGATCTTACAACTTCCCAAGGCCTCTGTGCATGTGACCCTGCATGTCAGGTCACTGCAGAACAAGAAAAAGGGGAAGAGTTGTGTGGGAGGCATGTAGCCCCTCACATAACAGCAGAGTCCATGTACCAGATATGGCTCTGTCAGGGCCCTTTTGATTGCTAGATTTACACTTCTAAAGAGCAGCCTGGTGCAGCAGTTTCTCTCCCACTCCATGATTTCCCATGGCCCAGGCTACAGCTAACTGTCTATAGGTCTGTCTGGCACAAGGGATCATGAAGCAGAACAGAAATTGTGTGGTCCAAAAGTAAAGCTGCAAGTGCATGACTTGTTTTCTGAAAATACATGGGACAGTGTGAAAGAAGTCAGACAAATGTCTCTTTCTCAGTGTTTAAGACTTGGCAGGTCTGCTAGCTGTAGAGCTCAGCAGCCTATATAGCAACTTCTCTTTGCCATCCAAGTTCAGTTGATTATTCACTGCAAGGCAGCCAAAAAAAAAGAATGGCGATAGAGGGCAATGAAGTCATATTGCTCCCCCTCCAACAGATTTCAGCTTGATCTCCCATATCCATATTTGGATTTCAATGGGACTCTCTACAAGTGCTGTGGATTCTGACATACAACTGCAGACAGACTTTTCTACATTTAAATTTGCTGTGTAAAAAACAAAGGCAGCAAAATGAGTTACTCTCATTCATTGAAATATAAATAGACAAGTATAACAACAACAACTATAGAGATTATAAAAATTATAACATACATTTGCCTAAGTAATATATTTATTCATCTGAGGTACTTTTCGATATACATGTT
Organism: Sturnus vulgaris; assembly: GCF_052056855.1. Classification (NCBI taxonomy): domain Eukaryota; kingdom Metazoa; phylum Chordata; class Aves; order Passeriformes; family Sturnidae; genus Sturnus; species Sturnus vulgaris. Next base: position 18,264,576 of record NC_142248.1, on the reverse strand, counting down.
ATCTTCAGCTTTCCCACTAATTTCTAAACCAAGATTTTTCAGGGAAATGAAGTTTAGAAATTTGTGCTCTATTAATATTAAAGCCTTTTTTGAGCTGATGGAATTGTTTAAATTAGTTTTGTCTGTTGCTATCACAGTTGTTATACTGTTAATACTACTTTCAGTTTATTTTAGAATTTCTGGCTTTCATAATTACAATTAAGTTTGTTTTGCATAGAATTTGCTCCAACTGACCATCCTGGATTCGAGCATGACCTAATATATTATTTCTGTTACATCTGTAGTTTGGAGGACAAAGGAATTCACAGAGAATGCCCACAGTATTTTTCAGTTTTTTTCAGGGTATTTCTTTCTTGACAGTGCAAGGCACCTGTTTTGATAATCTACCCTTGGAAGTTAATGGAGCTTGTGAATTTCCAGATGGCTGTGGGAAAGAAGGCTGTGTAGTCAACAAACCTCTATACTGACAGTCTGATGAGACTTTCTATTGATCTCTTATCCTGAGACCCCAATTCACAATTCCTACATGATCTCTTATCACGTGATTTGTTGGGTTTACACAACACAATTGGTGAATAATACCCAAATTCTTATCTCATTTACATTTGATTATCTTAAAGAAACCAATATGACACTAGAATTCTCATCAACTGCATGAAAGTAGGAGAGGGAATTAAGCAATTCTGAAATTACTGATTATTTTGAGAAGTGAACCTTTTTGACGCTAGAAACAATATTTTGATGGATAGAGGTGCCAGGGAAATATTAATTTGCCAGATAGAAGAATCTGTAGAAATGCTGGTGGGTGAAAAAGTTCCACGTGGACCTCCAACAACTGCTGGACAGGTAGTTCTGAGTCCCACAGAAGAAAGAGAAAATAAGAAAAACTGTTCATTTTGGGGTAAGAAGGACAGTTAGAAAGGGAAGAGTAAACGTAGTCTATTGTCCAGTTTTCTCAATTCATTACCTGCCAGCCTAGGGAAAAAAGTTAATATTTTCTCTTTTTTTTATATGCTGGTGGAAAGTAAGCGTGACATTTTCTCTCAGTGTTGCTTAAGATCAGGAACCTGAGTTCATCTTTGATCCTTCATTATTCTTAACCATTGTAGTTCAAGGTTCCCAACAAATATTCATCATTGTGTTTAGTGCTGCACAAATCTGTGTAAAGACAAAGACTTAACAACAACATCTTTGTTGTTATAAAATCAGCAATCTGATTTTCTTAGTTACTAGGCACTGCCATATACTATGGATTTAGTGAGAGATGTGGATTGAGCCTTAAGGAAACCCGGTGGGACATTTTGCAATTTTTTTTCCCCAACACAATTTAAAAAATGTTCTTCCCACTTTATCTGACTGAAAAGGTGTTAAGGACCAAAATTCTATTCTGATTACTAGCATTTCTTGGTAAAGTCTGCAAAACACTGAAAATTAGAAAGTACAAATATTAACCACAATGCCCTCACCAAGTCCCTATTGCCTATCTAAGTTTTCTCCTACAACTTCACAGGGTGTTGCTGTGTTTACCCTTGCTTCTATGCTATGTTGTTTTGTACTTTTAGGACTTTGTTAAGAGTGGCAGGTATCACAGAAGTATCTGCATTAAGTGTGAGTGAAGATTCCTGCACTGTAGTGTACTGTACCACGCTAGCACGTGTTGGTGGCTCCTGCAGTTAGGGAAGCTATCAAGATTCAAAATTCCATGGTTGGGTTTTGTTTTTTTAAATGTGTTATTTTTGTTGTGGTAGATCTAAAACTGAGCAGCAATCACATAACTGAACTGAGGAAATGTCACTTCTGTGCTCCCATTGCATATACAAAACATGATACATTCTTTAACTGTATGAATACATACAATTTTCCTTCCAGTGAAAGGATACAAGCTTCATTCACCACAAAGCTGATAGAGAGTGAAAATGAGAATTAAGAAAGTATCTGGCATTCTTTACATTCAAAGTCCTTCACTTAGCAACCTAGAAAGCATTTTTTGAGCCATATTTTATTTATATGAGGTCATAACACTGCACCAGGCAAATCTGAAGTTGTATTTAGTTTTTGAATATGCAAAAGTCTGCTATACAGCTGGTTAATGACAGAACTTTACTCTTGTCTCAGTGATTTCTGAAAAACCCACTTCCAATATTTCTGTCACAAAAGACTGAATTCTAAACTTCATACTGCTGCCATAGTCCAAACTTCCCAAATGTTCAGTTTTCAAAGTTCCTTAATTTTGGCAACTGCCTTCAGGGATCAAGGTATCTGAAATACCTGTTTGCCTGACAAAAATTTAAAAAAAAAAGGCTGAACTATCTTTGACTGCATGTGGTATGCAACTGAAGTATAAATATTTCACTTGATATTTGTTATCTTTTTTGATGGCTTAGAAACTTCAAGACAAGTTATCTAAATAATTCCAGTGTTACATTCCTATCTCAAGTCTTACCTCTCTAATACTTATCACACTGAGTACTCTACAGCTTTCCATCCCTTCCTTCATCCAGAGGAACATTTATCTTTACTGCTCATCAAAAAATATTCTCCCCTCAAAATAACTGCATGTCTGTTAAATACATATATAATAAAAATAGCCTTTGTAGAAATCTAACATACTACATGTTGATAATAGTGCTGATCCAGAGATTCGTTGAAAATAATTTCCCTATTCACTTTTCATGTAAATATTTGAAGATGAGACCTTCTTATAAATCTGTCAAAAGACTTCCAAAGTCATGCTGCACTGCATGTGCATGTGTCCTTAGTTTCTTGTATTTCTCTGACACCAACTTGAAGTTGAATCAAATCAGTGAATCTTTCACTCAGTGGCTGCACTGAGTGACCTATGTGAAAATAACTTCAAATCTGTTCCCATGGCCAGGTTTAGAACCTACCACGATGTCAAGGGATGACTTTTCAACAGTGCTCATCACTTTCACTGAGCTCTTTTAAAATCCTGGGCTGTGTGCACAAATGTTTGCCTTGCATACCCTGCCCACAGCCCTGCTGACACATTTGCTGTCTGTCTCAGCCGAAAGCTGAAGAGCATTCCAGCAGAGTAACTTGCAAGACAGGTTTGATGCTAGACCCTGTGGAAAGGCTTGGTTCCCGTTTTCATTTGACTCTTGTTGGTGTTTAAGCAGAGAGATGTCAGTCTTCAGGCATCTCTGACATCTTCAAGGGCAACTTAATTAAAATATTTATCTGTTATACCAAAAATCTCTTGCCAAAATCCAAGCCTACCCTTTCCATACTGAAAGCTTGTGACTATCATTGTTGGCTTTAGTTCTCAAAGATGACTCTCCATTAGCTTTTTTTGAGACTTGGATCATGTTCCAAGTATATAAATCATGTCAAAAGACTGCATAATTTATTTTATTTGTATGAGACATGCATGAGAAGTCATATCAGAAAACTCCCCATTACCATTAATGAATCACATGTGTCTGTATATATATATAGGTCAAGCTTAGTCTATGAACCAAAGGACACACCAATTTTGAAATCCTTGCCAATTGCATACATAGTTTCCATAGGTTAGACTTTGTTCCTTGCGATTAGGAAGTGAGTAGAAACTCCGGAAGGGCTAAATAACTTTTAAACTGCTCTGAGGAAAGTAAAACAAAGCCATCCTGGTGAAACCAAATGATCTGACAGTGCTAAATTTGATGTAAGTTGTGCCCTGCTGGTTTTGTTTTTTTTCCCTGCAACTCAGACAGTAACCTTGGTGCTTTTCATTTACAACAGTGTAATAGCTGCTCTGATACTCCAGTTTGTCCTCTTCTAATATAGGCTAAAAGAGGAAAGTTAATGTTTCCATATAGGGAAACCCTCAACCAACAAAGCATGTAAAATGCTGTTATGTTGAAGGAGCAGTTGGGGTTTTTAATATAAATCCCAGATATTCCATCAGTATGGCAACACCCTACATTACACTGTCTCTGATCTTGGATCAGTCCCACCTGGTCGTACCCTAAGCCTGGAGACCTCAGTCTTGAAATACCTCTCATTACAAATTGAACATTAATGATTTTATGACCGAATGCTTTTTCTTTCATATAATTTAAGCAAGGGACATAGGAAACTGCTAACATCTGTTATCAATACACTTTATTTAGGGGCTTGGATTTATCATATCTGCAGCTTCTCTAACAGTACACACGGTGATATTCTTAATAAGATACAGTTACCAACAGCCATTTAAGCTACATACACAGATAAATACATCTATCATTCATACAGCTGTGAATTAGTTTCAGAATAGTCTATAGAAAGAACACTAAAAAGGAATGGTAGCCTCAATTAAAAAAAAAAAACCTATTTATTTAATTATTTTATTGTCAAGGTCATTTGCATCTGCCTGGAAACTTATGTTTTGCATAACAGGGGTAAACAAAGTGCTGCTCTACTCTAAACTTCACAGAACAAATCAATCTGGATAAAGCTGGTCAAGCACAATGATGTAGGACAGTGCTGCCTAACCAAAGGGTCATGATGCCAACTGGGGCCATGGTGTTTCTGGGATGGGACACAAACCTGGCTGAAGTGCAGTAGCAGAAATGGTGTTTGCAACTGGAGGTAAAGACATGAGGCTAGAGGGTAAAATGATATTGAAGTAATCTGTAACAGTGAAACCATACTCTTGCTGGACCTTCTTTCTCTGATATTCATTCAAACAGTTAAACATCTAGCTGTTTTACCATCAATAAACAGGAAAGAAGTGTTTCTGAAATATTTCAGAAGGGTTTCTGAAATATAGGGATGATCACTGCTCTCGGCATATTAATATTGAACTTTGGTTTTAGAAGCACAACCAAAAGCAAAAGAAAACTTAATTAAACATCTTTAAACGTTTTGTGTAGCATTCCTTTCCACCAGAAAGTTTATTCACATATCTACTTATTTCTACAATAAGTCACAGAAAAAATTTTCTGGTAATATTTTAAGTGCTTCAGAAAGTCAGGTGGGTTTTTAGATGAAGACTTTTACTCTGCTATCCCACTGTCAAAAGTAATTTTAAATCTTTCTTAAAATTTCAAACAGTTAAAAGACGAAGTCTGCCATTTGCTGGAAAATTGTAACAACCCTTTTAGTTATTTCGGTACAGATATTAAAGATATTGATTTTTAAAAAACAATTAAAAAACTCTGAAGGTGTGGACAGTTAACGTAAAAAAAAACTTAACTGCAAAATAACATGACAAGAATTAACATCTGTCTCTTTTAGGTGACATGAATTGTTTTTTTAAAGCTTGATTTCTGGATGTTGGCTAGAAGCCAAAAAAAGAAAAAAACCCTGAATTCTTCTGCATGGTTGGTTTCTGGAGAAGTCACCTAAGCATCAGTAAGTGTCAGAGGAAATCAAAGGATTTTAATTTCAGGAAAAACTGGGTCCAAAAAATTGCTCTCAGTGCATAAGCACGGTGAAGATGAGGTGACTTTTTGTCATTCCCTGATTCCAGGAACTGTCAGGGGCTACAAGAGCCTCAGCTGAAACAGCATAAACTGGAGGACTCTCAGAGTTGCTGTAAATCTAATGGCTGATAACAGACTTTACAGAAGTAAAAAGAAATTTAGAAATCAACAGAGCACACATGTCCTCGGCATGTAGCTTGATACGTGCATGCCCAATTTTGGGGTCTTTACTAATCTTAGTGTTGGTTGCTTACTGTACAGTGAGCATTGTATTGTATTTCCCACTTTCTTTTGAGATTGAGTTTGAAACAGATTCTAAAGATGCATCAAACAATTTTGTAGGGGCATCTGTGAATTTATACTTAGCAACTAAGGAAAACAGTGTTGTTATCCAGCCACTGCAGGCACCGGCTCCTTCAGAGCTAAATTCAGTAAAGGTGGAAATCAACATTTTAAAGGTGCCTTTTGTGGCATTCAGAAAATGCAGATAATTAATTTCTGAGCAGAAGTAGGGGCCTAGGCCAAACACACCAGGATAAAAAGTCAGTGCTCTTCAGTCTGCACATTAGGCTTGCCAGCAAAAGCTGGATTTCATCAGAGCTATGTCATTAGCACCAAGTGAAGTCTTGCCACTCAAATCTTCCTGTGGCCAGCACACAGGGACAGAGGACACGGATGCTTTGCTGGACTGAGAGATGGCACTGGAAAAAGCTGCTCAAAGGAGAACTGATGTTTGCAGGGCCAGGAAAAGCCTCTGGCTAATGCAACACAAGGTGGTGGCAGTGCAGGGGAGGTGAAAAAAGCCCCATTCCCTTGGGAAGAACAGAGGCTCAGTAATGTTCCCTTCTGGGAATGCTTCTGGACTGCACAAGATACTTCTGCATAGAAAAACACAACATGTGCTTATCGGTTATGGTAAAACATATGCCAATTTAATTTTTAATCTTTCCTAGATCTCTGTCCCTATATCTACAGTACCAAGATTTATAAATTATAAAGACAGAAAAATATCTCATTTATCTGCATATATTTATTAACACCAGGATTTTACCTAGTTTTCAGCTATTGGCTGAAAAGCTGTCTTTAATTTTTACTCAATATGAATTCATATGACCACTACAGTGTGTTCTGGTCATTGATGTGGTTTGGGGCATCTACACAATTAACTCATTGCACATCAGTGGCATGTTGAGTTTTTCCTAACAATTTATGTGGAAGCATATAACTTTACTACAATATATGAAGCATGTCCAATAAAAGGAACATTGATGGGTACTTCAGTTCTACACTGCATCAAGATTTCATACAGGCTAGACCAAGAAGAAAGAGAATTTGATCACTGAAGCAACTATATCCTCCAAATCTTTCCCAACAGTCTATATCCATAGTTAAAACAGAGAAATCAAAATAAATTAAATCTGAAAGCTGATGCACAAGATCAAGAGTGAAAGAAAATAAGTTATTTACTGTGTTAAGCATTTAAATATATTTGCAATATTGGCCACATCACAGTTAGTAGGGCTGAAAGCAAGGATGCCCAAGTTTAAAAAAAAAACAAACCACAAAAACTTAAGAGATCAACATACCTCCCCGAGACTGCTATGAATCCCAGATTTCTGAGTTTGAGGTGATACTGATACACAGTTCTGGATATAGTTATATAAATTAGATCTCAAATCAAAATGTCACTTTCTTGTCATTGTTTTCCTTTCCCTCAGAGCCAAGAGCATTGGCCACTGCTGAAAACAGCCTTGGGACCAAGCATCCTGCAATTCCCTTAGCTTCCCAAGTCCCACCAGTTCCAGAGGTTAGTCTTTTATGTTTAAGATTAGATGGATGTGGATGAGACAACTCCACTGTCTCAATTCCAGTCATGCCCATGTGCTATTTTGTAAATCCAGCCAAAACCAGGCTTACTTTACTCTCCTGTATTTTAAGGGCATCTTTGGCACTATGACAAAATATGAATCCTGTTGCACAGTTCTTAAAAGCTGCATCAACAACATTTGTCATCTTAACTTAAAGTGCTGATGAAGATGAATGAGCTCAAAGTGAGAAATCACAAGGGCAAAAGCTTTGCAACTCCTTTCAGACAACTCTTTCGTGGGAACATGATTTAAAATATCTCAACAATTCACTTTTCTGTAGAAGTCCACAATAAACATATGGAAATTTAAAGTCAGTACATAGAAGCCAGAAATATCCAAAGGAAGACTGTGACCTGCCACTGTGAGTCCTAGAGGCTAAGTCTTTCACATTAAAATGTCCTGATTCAATAAAGCAAAAAAGAGTATAGTATGGCAAAAAGGTTTTCATTTCCACATCTCTCCATCATTGATCAATACTTTGCTTCCTATGTTCTCTGAAAAAATGATGTAACATTAAAGAATTTCCCAACATTCAAATAGTAATTTAACATCTTTTAGGCATTTAATAAAATAAAAAGGTAGAAATTAGTTATTTGATACATAATATTGCAAATATTGATCTTAGTATAGACTTCCATGACTCATGAACTCCATAATGCATAAAAGAATAAACCTAAACCAGTCAATTCACACAATTCTGCTGTCATCACATAAAAGCTTTGCTCCACTTTCATTTATAGACTCTCACAAAAACTTAGTCCACATTATAATCTCCCTTTCACTAACTTTCCATTTAATCTGATTTTACAGTGGTGTAAATTACATCCATATGAGATTCAGGGTACAATTTCTATTTACCAGCCATAAAGTTTTTTCCTAGTAATGTACTCTAATTCCTAAAAGTGGTACCTAAATTATGCCCATGAGAACTTCAGTGTCCTCACTAAGCATACTGTAGGCAATCCAGTTAAAAAGATGCTGTGATTAGGCTTTGTCTTACGTTTGCCTAAATTATTCAAATTCTTCAGCAGCTTCGATCAGAGGGCATAGTGCTGAGGTGAACATCGTAGATGCACATTCACTTGCACATGTAGGTGCAATGATATCTGCACATGACATTTTCCTGTGTGATTTGTACATGCCATATGGATCTTTTGCACATGCAAGTGACATTGTGCAACACACGAGCTTGTGCATTCACATACAGAACACTGCTGTTCTTCCTCACCACCAAAATGGCCTAATGGGACCAAACCCAGAGCCAGCAATGCTAGATCTAGAGCACAGTCCTGAGTGCATGTCAAAGCAAAAGAAGGGCTGATCAGACAGCTGTTTCTTTCTGATACCACCAGCTACCTCCTATCTATACCAGAGCTAGTGTAGAAACAGCATCTGTGTCCAGGTGCCATAGACAGATGTTTTGGGGTCACTCTGCTGTGTCTTGGTGACAGCTGGGAATCAAATTCTTTTATATAAAGTGCCTTTATATGTTGAGGAGGCCTCTCACAAATCATAGCTAGTGCATCTCTTAATAAACTTTGAGGAGGCACCCCTAAGGGAGGAGAGATAAGTAAAATTTCCGAACTACTGTACATACTGTTCATACGACAGTCCTGTTGTGGTGGAGAAAAGAGTCGAGCTAACAGAGCTAAAAGTGAGTAATGATTACACAAAAACTCCTTTTCTGGTTTCATTGTAGTATCAAACTATAGCTACTCCCTTCATGGATGCATCTGCTACCATCTGAAGGGTCAAGACTTATCCACCTTGCCTATGTGAGAAATGCACCCCAGTGGGTGCAGCTAAATGGACTGAGTAGGACTTGGTCTTCAAGCAGAATATAAAAGCATCTTTAAACAGTTCAGTATCAGATGCAGAGCAGCACGATAAAAGTAATGTTCACCTTTCTAACAAACAGAAAAGATTCCTCTTCTGATGTCAGATGTACAGATGTCCTTCATGGACATAGCTTTTGCAGACCCTACAGCATGTCTCTGTCAGGAGGAACCACACTGACCTAAAGGACCTAGCAAACTAGGGATGCTGTAATTCAGCCTCAGCCTCTGACACTGTACATGTACTTACATGTACAAGTACTTAGAGTGCCTCGAAAAATATTATGTAAAATCACTGTGGGGGGCAGGGGAGGGAATGGGGACAGAGGAGAATAAAAGTAGTCTTTTTCAAGAATGAGTGTTTGACCTGAAAATTGCTAATGGGAAAAAAAAACTAATTCAAGAGGTTCATAAGTATTGTAACAGATTAGAAAAGGTTGTTTTTTTTTCTGGACAAAACTTTGCTCTTAAAAACTCAAGAGCCTTGAAGTTTTGATTAATGCTAGTTAAATACACACATATATATGAATTAGTGTAGGCAGTATTTTATTAGTATTTTTAGGCAGTAGTAGTGATGCTAGTGAGAATAAAATATAATGCATTAGACAGCATCAGTCTCTGAACCTTCCTAACACCAAAAGAAAATGCATATATCACAGGGCCACTGAGATAAAGTAACACTCAGCCCTAGAGGGCACAGATTTCGTCTTTATGTAAATCAGTGCCTGTCACTGCATGCATGATTCACTGCTCAGAGTGTACTCTTCTGTGACGAATGAGTCCCGCTTAATTTGGCAGTGATTATGCGGGTTGCTGGCCCTCTAAACCCCTTTGAACTTGTAATTGCTGCTGGTTTAAATAATGAACATTAAGGGGAGGTGGATTCATAAAACTGTGGATAATTACAATTTTTTTCTTTTTTCCTTTGTTTTTTCTTTTTCTTTTTTCTTAATGGAAAGAAAAGGCTTCGGAGGCCACTGACAACTGTATCGTACCAGGCTGTTGCTGAAATAAAACTGCAGCCTTGTTCAGTCTTGAGGAAGGAAAGGGAATGGAAAGGAGAAGAGGAAAAAAAGAGAGGGAGATCAGAATGGCTTGGATGCCAGTAGAAAAGGAGGAGCAATGTTATTCATGAATATTCATAGCCAGTCACATCTGTAGCAGGCTTGCTTTCCACCTTTTTTTCTTTGCAGTTCAACATGGACAAGAAGTGCTAACAAAAGAAGGTGATTGTGCAGTTCTATCAGGCTCCAGGTTTAATCTTTACAGAGCATATGGGTGAACTTTTTTTTCTAATTTTCAAAGACTCACATATTTTAAAAGTTGTGAATGTCTTTAACCAAAGGAAGTGCTCCCTCTCCCTCCCCCCGCCCATGCTGCTTTTTAAAAATTATGTTCCTGTAATTATGAATGTGAGGGAGTCAGTTGCCAAGGAAGCATGATGTGTAACATGCAGCAAATTTGTTCCTCCTCCCCTTTATGAGCACTTTACTAAATCCTCCAATATTCTTTGATCCAGTAAAATTTTGATTTGCGTGTGTAATGTATTGAAACAACGATGACAACAAAAATTGTTATTGAGGAGGGGACAGAAACCAAAGTCAGCCAAGTCAGGCAGCTACTACCCAGAAACAACAAAGAATGAATGATAAATTTAGCAGCCTCATGTTCAATTTTCAAACAACACAGCAGAGATTTATAGCTTTGCTGCTCCCATGGTAAACGAAGCAGCACACAGAAAGCGTGTCTGTTTTTGATTTTGCTATGTTTCCCCCCTTTTTTGTTCTTTGCCTATTTGCAGTTGGGTTTTTTTTTTTTTTTTTTTTTTTTTTAACTCTACATTTTCTTTATCCTGGTGTGAGATGAATATCAAAGGCCGAGTGCTGTTGGTAAGCCTCCAGCATACAAGGGCAGCTCAATGGGATGTTATTAGAACCTGCGTCACAACACGGCAGACTGTGATTAATAGCAACTGTATCAACGGTAGCAACTTCTCAACAACGCCCTCCAGCAGCTCCGAAGGGGCCATGCGAAGAAGAAGGGAGGGGAAAAAGGGGAAAAAAAAAAGAAAAAAAAGTCTGCAAGAACTAGCTACTAAAGGTTTAGCTTTGCACATGATTAGGTTATGTCAAAACTGTGCGAATGGTTTCTACCAGGACACAGCGGGGATATTTATTTAAAAGCGTTCTATCAAATGTATGGGCTGATCAGTGTTTTATTTTGCCAGAATCAATCATGTGAAGAACAGGATCAGAGCAATGTCTCCATAGGACACTGAAAAGACATGGAATGGTTAGAGTTTTAATTGGGGTTCCCTTCAAATGAAGAAGAAAAAATTTTCCCGACACTTCAAGACAATTTCTTAGAAAACTGCAGAGCTGCTAAGTTTTTCCTGTTACTACATGAAAGAAAGCAGGTTTAATTTAAAATCAGGTGTAAACTGATATCCTCGCTCTCTCTCTTTCTTCTTCTTTTTTTATAATACAGTTTAGAAAGTTAGATCCACACATCAAGAAATGTAAAGCTTATTCGAATGTCCCATTCCAATTCCACATCAGAAAATAGTCCAATAAATGTCCTCAATGATTCAAATAATCCAAAATTAAGCTCTTCCCACTGTAGCTCATGAATATATGGTTTGGTCCATAGCAGGCCCAAAAATAAAATGTAAATGCATCAGTGGCTCTTAAGCATTACACTCTGGATATAGACTTCCAACTCGGAAAGTCTTTAAACTTCTGCCCACTAGAAGCCTGGAGAACATACTGGGACTTCTGGGATCTTCCTACACTTGCACCATTTCTTGGCCTCATCACCACTCACTGCTGACCCTTATCTGGCTCAGTGGAGCATTTGTCTGGCCAATAAAGCAGATTTTATTTCGTGAAAAATAAGAAAAAACCACTTCTTAGAATACTTCTAAAATATTTAATGCTACCTGCTCCTTCTCACTAAATTTTGCTGCCACTTAGTAGTTTCCATTTCTGTGAACAGCATTTAAAATGTTAATCATTCTGCCATCTTCTGTCTCTCAGATAGAAGAGGTGTAATGTTCACCTACAGATGTAAATGATGTTAGTAATTTCAGTCACAAATTAGATTGTTGGCATAGTATTTAGACTAAAAAAAAGCATGCAAAACTTTAAAATGTATATATTAGCATTGAAGCAGAAGAAAAGCAGTGGAAGACTCATGGCTGATTAGGAGAAAAATTATCAGCAGGTGAAAAGAAAAAAACCAAGCAAACAAATTAATAGCTCTGTAAATTAGATGGAATGGTTTGGAGTGAAAAGGAAAGCTGTGGTACACTGGTATATTGTACTGTCCTCGTTCAGTAGATAGAATGACATAGTCCCACTGCTGTTGGACTGCTGTGCTGTTGGCCTCTTTTCTATCAAATGCTCCTCTCATCCTTAATTGTCACATAGCTCTACTGAGAAAGCAGGGGTTATCCAGTGTATTGAAGTCCAGAAGCAAATGAACATTTACACAATGCTGCAAATCAACACCTGCTGAGCTATAAATAAAAAATAATAAACCTTAACTTCATTACAAAATGCAAGTAACTTTTTATTTCTTACTCAAAAACACGCAGCTTGCTCAACAAAGCACTGAAATATGCTATATTTGTGCCAAGGACTGCAACACACCCTTCAACCTGTTTATCTTTGAAGACCATAATTAAGGAGGACAAACTGGTTTACAGTATACACAAGTTACAAAATAACTGCATTCAAAATTTTTCTCAAACACTAATTTTCCTTATCTAAAAATCTTACTTGATTAAAATCATGGGGCAATTAGCAGTTGAGTGAAGAAATTACTTTCTGTTGCAAAAAGACAGTCAACATTTACAAGTTCTACAAATGAATAATTCGGGCTCAGTTCTCAGCTGTATCCAAGCACAAGGAAACCAAACCTTTCTGCTGTTCTGATCTCAAGGCTGGATGGAGCTAGTCCAGTACCTGATACTGTTTAGTGCTACCTCCCATGTTTGTTGGAGCACTCCTGCTAAACCTTTTCCACACAGGAATCACCTCAGGACTTTCATGACTGCCCAGGCACACTTTGACTCCAAAATGAGGGCAGAAGCTGGTAAGATGACCACCCATTTTAATAACACATACCCCTCAACCTACCACTGTTGCCTCTGCTAAGAAATTCTGATGGTGGCCTTGCTATGCTATCCTCAGTTTTCCTTATAATGGTGTGATATTCATACAGAGGAAGTCTCTGATTTCTTGGTCCTTTAAGACACAATTCTACAGACTCAGATAAGTATTTTTCTTTCTCAGCAAAGAGGACTGATGGAAGATTACCTAGCAAAAAATGGCAAAGTAGAACAGGGCGACTATGGAATAACTATCACAATCATGAGGTAGCATAGACACCTTTCACAAAGATAGGGAGAGTGAGGGAAAGGAGAAATAAGCTTTTTCCTTAATCTTTCTCTAAGATTTAGCCAATTACGCCACGAGAACAGTATACACAGCAGAGCAAGGAGCAGAGCCATCACCAAAAGCTCATTGCTACAGGTAAAAAACAGTGTAGATCACCGAGCCCTCTAGCAGAACAGTGTCAGACCAGCAAGTGTCCTCTGAGCTCCCTGTGTAGGTAGAGGGCCACAAAGCTGTGGCAATATAGCTTTGAAAGGTTGATGTCTGATAATGGCTTTTTCATCAACATCCTATCTGCATTTCCAACCACAGAAGTTTGCTCTGCACTTGAGGTTTCTAGTGTGGATGGATGAAGACTGATGAGAGAGGATGAAAGAAGATGTGGAAACCCTCAATTCCCTAAATTCTCATCCCCTGCACCTTTTGTTTTGCTGAGCAATGAATAAATAATCAGTACTAATGTCATTAAAACAATTACGCTATCTCAGGGTCAAATTCAAACAAATGCATGACCTGACTGGCCTGCAGAAATGCATTTGAGTACAGTTGCAACCTAATCTGGAATACTGGTGATCTCTACAATTGAGCTAAACCAAAATTATTTCTGCTAGGAACATGAGAAAAACTGGCACAAAGAAAAAGCTGTGACATGAAGCATTTGCTTGGAACAAGTACAACTTACTCCTGTCTTCTGTATCCTCCAGTGTGATTTTCAGAAACAATCAAAACAAAAGTGACAAAACCCAAAAACCACAATGAGCAAACAGCAGCTTTTAAGTGCTGTGGGAACAGAGACGTTTGTTTAAGTAACCACTGTTTAAAAAATGCATACATAGTAACACCAAAATAAACAGCTTGCAATGTTGTTTATTTTAAGATACACAATAGTAATGTAAAGTGCTGCATGCTCTGAATTTAGGGTATACTAACATTATTTACAGTTGTGAAGAGCAGTAGGAAAACTAAGCTCCATGCCAGAAGACTCCTTGTTTGGAGAGCAAAGGTCAGTTTTCACTGCTTTTGCAGCTAAGAGGATTCCAACATGCAGCCACAGAAAGCTCCTGCTCTCATTTCTCAAGCAGGTAACTTCTGAACCGCATATGAAAATCCTAAAAAAGGCCTGTCATGCCTATGGCATCTTTAAAATGGGTATGTAAGCCCATTCCTAGGAAGTATAGTTAAGAGGAAGAGATCTTTGTCCTGTTGCTTCACTTCTTTAAAAACCTTCCAAACATGCCTGACTTACTAATCCTGTGTTGTACCAGACAGAAAAAAATACCCAAAAGAAGAAAAATACTAACAAAACTAAGCAGCAGTGTTCTGAAAAGTGACTGACTTACTGAACAGATTTATGTTCCTGTGTGTCTGAATTGCATTTGATTCTCTGCTGACAAAAAAATGCCATTGACTTCAATCCATAATAGAAGTTTGTGATATTTTTCTTCATAAAGCCAGTCTAGCTGTAGGCAAGAAAATGGGACCTTTTTTTCTGGCCAATCCATCGTCTATTTATTATTGTAATTGCAACATTACTGTTATCATATAATCCTTGTGACTACCAATAAATGAGCCAGAAAGAATCCGACTTGGATCTAAGATCCAAGGCTAAATTTCTAATTTTGGAAATGAAGGAGGAAAAAAATTTTTTAAAAAAGAGAAAAAAAAACCCAAACATTTTTCTGCCATGAAAGTGATGTTCATTTGATCTGGAAGACATTGAGATGAACATGGAACCTCACAGTTACATTATTTTAATATTCAAGAGTAAAATTTCATTTCAAATTGAAAATATAATCTCTTTCTTCCTGATACTTTTGAGGAAAGCTGTGAGTGAAATTCAGCAGTTGAAGACAGCAGGCACTCAGTCAATATTTTCTTGCGGTCATTCTGCCTCTCTGAGGGCCCAAGTTTTGTTTTTAAATCATGGCATCAAATTGCCATAAATGTCTGTAAGTGAAAAGCAGGTGAAAAAAGCTATGGTTTTCACCCATTTTGGCATTCAAACTTCTGTGTAAATCCATAATCAACTCCATTTTATATTAAATTTCCATTGGATCCATGACCTTAAAAATCAACATTTGTATTTTGAATGCTCAAACAATTTTTGGTGTTTTGAATTGATATTTCATAGAGTAAATGTTGGAGCAGATGTCAGATATTTTGGTGAAGACTAATCTGAGTATGGGTTGATTTCAGACCTGTACCTTACCCAGATATTGCTGAAGCTTCACGAGTTCTGAATAGAGAGCACTGTATGTATTGTGACAGTCTCTGCCTCTGAATATCTGAAAGTGAGGTGTTTTTTACATAAGTTACTCAATACAAAGTTGCTTTCTTTGTCAGTTTGACAGAGCCCAAGCCTGGCTGACCTTCAGTATCCACTCCCAGTGCCTGAAGGAATAGTAATTAAATATTACTCTTAAGCTTAGTTTTTCAATTTGTGTCTCAATCCCATTTCTAGTTTGACTTTGTAAGTTAATTTTGCAATAATTTTTCCACTGACAGATAAATGAAACATCATTACAAAAGTTGAAACAAATACAACATAAACTTAAACCTGAAGGAAGCCAAATTTGGGAAGGTTTCCTTCTGAAAACAGCTCTAATTTCAAGATACTTTTCAGTTTTTAATCATTAATAAGAAAACACGAAAATATGAGAAAACCTCCAGGCAACATTACTTTAGTGTAAGCTCAGGAATGCAAGATGTTTCTCAGCAGTATACCTTCAAATGTTTTTTTGGAGTCTAGTTTTAAAATTGCTAAGCAAAGGCACTTCCCCAGATTGTTCTACAGTCTAAATGACTGGGGTTTGGCTGCTGAATTCCATTATTCCTGCAAGGTGTTTTGTTCCTCTTCAGTAATTTCTCCTCTTATCTCTTTGCAGCCTGTGCTTATTCACTGCTTCAGTATACACATTCTCTGTCTAGGGCTAGATCTTGTATTTTTGGGATGGATGAAAAGAGCACTGGAAATAACAATACAGCTCTCGTTTGTCTCATCTTTTTCAGCCTCTGTTGCCCTTTTTGGGGAATAAGGGCCCTGATAGTCCAGGCTCTCCAAACATCCTTCTGTATCTTTCTCAGACTCTCACCAGACTGGCCTCAGGCTAGTTTCATAATCCTCAAGAAAAAAAACCAGTCCCGATGTTCAGCATGAGATCATAACACGGTGATCTCACTCTGAACATTACCTTTCACTACAGCAGCTCTATTGACTTCTTTGCTTAGAACAGTTTGAATTTCCCACCAGCTCTGTTGTGTGATATTTGGCCTCTTTTAGGCAAGATATTTTTTCATGGAGTGAGCCTAAAGGGTACTGAGTAGAAAGCTCATGAGTCCTCAGGCCTTGTTTTAAAGAGTTTTCAGTCTCAGCAAGAAGTTTACTGCAGAGATTGTTTGGGATGCAGTAGAGGATGTTAGAGCACTGCTGAATTGAAGAGTGCAATATTTTATCTTTTCAGCTGGGGCTTCAGACCCCAGGAGCCAAACTCATGATAGTTTCATAGCTCTATGGTTATGTCTATTTGTACCCATTCTAGAAAATCACCACAGTCCTGCTCATTTGTAGATATTTTATTCTCCTGCTGCACATATTGTTTTGCACTGGTTCCTTTGAAGCATTATTGCTTTCTAAATGGACAACTTATGGGGAATAAAAGGGAGAAAAAATGGCAAGAGCCCCTTTTCCCACAAGGTTGGTTGCATCCAAGAGCATTGTGGGATGTAAGTTCATAAAAGCCAGGACAGCTAAGATTAATTATAGCAGTAAATTATCTACAAATGTTTTGGTTAGATATGCATTAAGTAGTGGGGTTTTCGGTCTGAGAAGTGTTTGCTTGGCATTTCATGGCCACCATACAACAAGTGCATAGGTTCTAGGCTGTTTAAACTTGAGGTGTAAGTGGGCATATTATGTGAAACAATGTGGAATTCTTAGGATTACCCTAAAACTCTGCAGTTCATCCCATCATCCACAGAGAAGTTCATAGCAACTCAAGAAGCACCTCTCTTTCGTAAGAAATGTTGGATCATGCAGTAAAGTGTCCCTGTGTAACTGCAAGAAATTGAAAACATACAAGTAACACAACTCTTGGATTAGTCCACCAAAAGACTAAAGAAGATGGAAGGGAGAAGTGAATAAAATTATTTTCCCTCTTCTTTTTTGTTCACAATAATTAACACGTTTCTCTTTAATTTCCTACTTTATATCTGAAAGAGAAAATCAGAATATTCCTTTATAGTTGAAACTAAAACATTCTTTAAGCATTTAGATTTTGAACTGATCCCTCAAATTAGCCAACTTTCTTTGCAATTAATATGTGCCACCATTCCTATGCAACACTCCTTTGCTGACTCCCTCAAATATACACACGTCACTTTTCTGACAGCATAACATTCCTTATTCCTGTTGTTATCACACATATCATGATCTTTCTCCCTATTCACACTCCATAACCCTGAATAGCCCATTTGTGGACTATCCAAACAGCTGTCAGCTATCTGCATATGGTCCTCAGTAGGCAAGGACCTTTCCAATATGAAATGAGGACTTCACAATATCCCTCCAGCCCCTTACTCTTCACTCTAAGTCACCCTCCTGTTTCCTGTTTCTTCATTCAAGCATGAGTGGGATGCACAAGTGGGAAGCACCTGGCTGAGTCAAAAGAGGCAGCAGAAAGGATCAGGACTGGCTGGAAAGCTGCCAAAGTCCAATTTCACATCAGGAGACTCCCAGACTCTTGAGGAGGGGAATATCCACTAGCAACTTCTTGAAGTACAAAGAGACATTGATTAATACCATTACACTCCCTTTACTCTCACTATTGCCTCTCAGCCTGCAGCTGATGCCCAAAATTCCTTTACTTGGTGCTTTCTGGGAAAGATTTGATAACACTTACATGCAGTAATCACCACATCAGGTCACCAGCAAGGGAAAGACCTGACAAAATTAATGCAAGACTAAGACACTTGCACTAAAGTAACTTGCAGAAATCATATGCTGTCGTCTTCAGTGTAGACCAGCAAAAATATAACACTCTTAATTACATATTAAATCCTCCTTCATAAAGAGAAAATTGTCCTGAACTTTCAGTCTGCCGAAGTTCAGGTATTTGTACAAGCATTGCATGACTGTCATGCTCTTTCAACAACAGGATAAAACTACAACAGAATTGTAATTTTCTGTAATTCAGCTGTTGCTAAGTAAAAGACACAGGCCCTACACAGTGTTTTTCATCTGTAAATATGAAAAGAACTTCAAAAGGCAGCCACAGTCATTATGCCATACTATTTAAATAGGGAAGCTAAGTCACAGTGTCTTGTCATGGTCACAGCTAGAAAGAAAGGTGCAAACTCCACATGTCTACCAGAGCTCCCTTGTGCTGCACCATGCTGGGGACAGTATTGAAAGCTGGGTCACAAGAGAATGTGACAAACAGTTGAGTACTCAAGACATTTGACTTTCTATCATAAAATGGGGCATCGTTGAAAGAGTTGTTAAGGGTAATTCCTGAATAAAGTGGCTAGAGCATTTAACACTTACTAAGTGTTTTTCTGCAGTCTCCCATTATGATTTCACTACATCTTTTCTGGCTTTTTTAAAGGGATCGGAGCTCCACTGGAATTACTGGAAGGAGGATGCAGACATACACACTTACTCACTAATTTGTGAATTATCTGAAAATATTTGAATACAAAGAATCAAACTCTATTTTTTTTAACTTATCTAGGAGGAAAAATAACTGCTTTTATAACTATCCATATAGGTATACAGCATATCAATTAACAATGTAGCTTACATAATCTTTGAAGCTTTTTAAATTGACATAACAAGCTTAAAATAATCTAGAATAGGCCATGATCTTATGAATATCTACTCCTTTTGCAAATTTAGTATGCATTAAGAAAGTGAACAGGAGCTTTCCCATTGCTATCTGATTTAGTCAGGCAGTATTTCCACAGTATATCCACTTCAGAATATCAAGTTCCCACTTTGAAATTACCAAATAAGAGCTTGATCCTGATGACAGCCAAATTTCTACAGCATTAAAAATAATTGCTGTATGCAGATTTTTTTAAACACTAAGCCAAAATATTTGCTGCTGTTTACTGAGCTACTCAGATTTATTATCCTGAGATTGTAAGAGCAAGTCATGAGATGTTAAACATTTTATGGACATTAGTAGTCAACTGCTACAAATAAAATACATATTTTGAAATGCCATCATAAAAAGGTAAAACCAAGATTTAAAAAAGTCTTTATGGCCTATCACCCAGTATTAGACAAAACAACTGAAATTAGTTTTGGCAGATCTGGGGCTAGCAGTTAAAAATAAATAATAACAAATGTAAAAGCATGAAAACTTTATTGCCATTATGCTTAAAGATAACAGTAAATCTTTAAAGATGTCAATGATTGCTTTAGATATTACAAACAAGTGCTGCCAATCAACTCTAAATTATGTAATGCATGGTTTTCTAGGTATCACAACTCAAGGCAAACTCCACAAAAACAGGAGTAATATTGTCTGCCACAAACTACTCTCTTCATTAGCCAGCAATAAGAATTGACATATCAATTGCTTTGCAGTTGTGGAACTGCTGGCAGAAACACTTTTTTTTTTTTTCCCCAATAACATAACTCTAATTTTACTGAAAACTTCCTTGAAACCAATTGTCCTGCTCAAAAATCTTGAAAAGAAAGTTTTAAACATATCTTGAGGCAAAACAGGTAGTATCACTGGACAAACAGCAGCAATTGTATTTTCCCTAAAAATGTAGATATTTTATATCTACATATAATCATGTGTGCACACTACAGAGAAAGGGAGGAACTATGCATTTTTTGATGACAACAGCTTAGGTAGTGGAACCTGAAGGCACTCCAAAGAATTCTCTCCTCTAGTTGACTGTGATCATGAGCTTCAAAAGCTGCCGTTGACAACATTTATTAGAGCAATAATTTTGGAGTTAAAAAAGTGTTTCAACACTTTACATTCACAAATGCTTTGGTTAAACCATCTTTTGCCTTGCAAGCCTTGAAGCCACAACTCTATATAAACGAATTCTTGTCACTATCATTTCCTTGTTTCAATTACTTTAAGGAATTCATTAACTGAACTTTGGTGTTCCCTCTTCTTTTCTTTTCACTTACTTCATATACTGCAAAGCTTTGTAATCTGACAATAACAACCAGAGAAAAACAGTGGCTGATCCTATCTTTCACTAGGCCACATTCAGCTTGCTCAGTCAAGGCTTTTTAATCAAGCCTCGGTTAAAACCATGTACATGATTTTTGTTGTTCTCAGGAATCCCCTGTTTGAAAATGGCAGGTTAAATATTAAATTGGGAAGTAACATCTAGCCACGTTATCTGATGTTTTAGCATTGGCTGACCTCATATGTCACATGGATGAAATTCACCTTACTGCTGTCCTGACACATTGTGCTGCCTGTTGATGAGGAGGAGGCAAAACCAGGCAGGCTGGTATAAAGATAAAAAAAACAAGAGGAAAAGGTAAAGCCTGAGTAACTAAGATCAGACAGGGTGCTGTGAAAAACTCTTATAGCAGACCTAGAAGAGGCCCATTAGGTAGACTCGGCAGCTTAAATTGTCGTAGTAGCACCAAAAAAGATTTTGCTGCAGCCCATCAGCCTGCCATGGATTTGGGGACAGAAAGGGGATGAAAGGGAAAGGAGAGCTGGAGGGGAAGGGTGGTGTGATTCATTTACTTATCCCTCGCAGGATTCGCAATTTGGGGATTCTTTAGGGGGGTGGGGAGGGTGTGTATGTGTGTGTGTGAATTTCACCCTATATATAACTTGGAATCCTATTAGAAAACAACTCAGTGACACTGCAAATCCAGTATTTCTCAGCATGCTATTTTTGAAGCTGAAACACACAACATATTTTGATCTCCAAAGAAGCACAATAAAGATCCCCTCTTCAAAATAAAATGAGAAGCAAAAAAACCCCAATTGCACATGTAATAATTTCCAGGCCGGCTTCCTGTGATTGTATCCGATTATTTAAATTTTGGACTGTCTCTTTAATTTGAGGAGCAGGGAGAGAGGCGACAGATGGCAGACAGAATTGACTTATGTCCTCTATTCTTCTGCAGAAGAAGGGGGAGTGCAGAAAGTTTGATCGAGGCAAAAGCTACAGTACATAGGCCTGGCTATAACTATCTAATAGGTCTTTTGACGGATCGGTTCGGAATATTTAGGTTTTTTTCTCCCCCAGACAGGCTTTGTAACAAACCCACAGTCCTGGAGGTTGCCATGGGTGACGAGAGAGCTGACATCCAGTCCCAACTACAAATAAGCACATGACAAATGGGCCCAGAGCCCTCCGACAGCCCTGAACCTTGGTGACCCCCTAAAAAACCCAGCCTCCCCATACCCCATGCCCCCCCAAAAAGCATTACTGAGTATATTTTTTAAAATCGAAAGCTTGCACTTAATTGGAAACACTGCCGTGTAACCGAAATGCTTAGGACAGCATGTACAAGTAAAAATAAATCATGCAGCATTGTTATTTAATGCGCTGTGACATCATTTCCTGAAATTAAACAGAGATGACACAGATTCAGACAGTCCCTGCTAAGGTTCAGTTCAAACAATTCACAGATGTTTTCCTCCAGCCAGCAGAAAACAATGCGAGACTTAAAGCACTCCTCTCCCTCTGCCCCTCTCCATCTTCCACTCCCTCTCCTCAGCCTTTTCACTGGTACAAGGAGGTATGGCAGTTTTATAATACATGCTCCCGCAAAAATATTCTTTTTTTAATTTAATTACTCAGGCTGTTGTACTAAATAGATGGATCATTGTGTCACAAAAGCATCAATTTTTCAGAAGAAATAACAGATGTCTATGTAACAATGATTAGATTAACCACTCCCAGACAAAGCTAGCTTTTGAGGCCCACACACCCCATGACCCTGGGTTCCCTCTTCTGTAGGGGGTGGATGTAGAAATGTCAGATCTAATCTCAGATTCCATTTTTAAAACAAACAAAGCCCCACCCCCATCCCATTTCAGCTCTTTTCTTTTAAGATTGTGGTGTTTCAAAGGTATGTGAATGTTTGGGCTCTTACTAAATCTTCGGGATGGATTTCATGGTCAAGAACTAGGAACACTCAGAGGATGAAGCCTTTCAGCCTGGGATCAAAAGTGTCATTTTGAGAAAGATTTCCAGTTTTATTCTGCCCAGGCTGGTGACACGGTAGTGCAGGCAGGCAGGACAGAAGGGGGATGCTGATGACATTAGGCAGGGCTGCGCTACCAGCATCAATAACTACAAATGTTAATGGCCACCACCAGCCCTTCTGGTGAGACACCAGAGCAACTCTGGGGTACAAAGAGGCACAACTCTGTCGTCCTGAGGACTGCAAGACTGCAGGTCAGGGGAGTTTAGCATTCAGGCACTGATTTTTCTTTAGCACTGGGGGGTGAAGTCATTTAACCTCTCCTCACAAAAGTTTTTCCAGCTGAAAAATGAGCACAATATTATTTTGTAGGACATGCTTCCAACCGGGTGGTGTTTGTACAAAGAGGTCTGTTCTACACCAGCAGGCAACTTATTACCTTGCTGAAAACAGCACACAGCCAGCCCTGCCTAAAAGCAGACCTGGAATAAAACTGTAGCTTGGGCTTCTCCAGCTCTCTGACCCCGTGGTGCCCTGAGGTGGAAATGGCAGCCACGCAAACACAAGTGCAGGTAGTTTTACAGGAGAATCAGAGGACATCTGTGCACCCTCGGAGGGTATAGCACGTTACACTGCACTCCAACACACAGACTAAAATTCACTAGAATGACTGCACATTCCTGTATTATCTGGAGTCTCCCAGCCTTCTTCTCTCTCTTTTATCTGGACAGGGGTCTGCTGTGTTTTCGGGTTTGGTTTTGGTTTTTTAAAGTAGAGCAAAAACAACAATGTGAAGAACAGATCACATCTGTGAGAGAAGCTGTTCTACAGTTTGATATTAAAGTAAGCTGTTCACAAAACTATTGTGGAGTACAATAGCCAGCTAAGTCTGTAAGCTTCCTTTAAAGTATTATTACTAAAGTAAAATATGGAAGGATATATTCATGAAGGTGGGTTGGATTCAACTTCTTTGAACACTTGCTCCAAGATTGGCTTTGGTTGATAACATTCATCTCTAGAATCAAATCTAATGAATAAATAAAACAGCTGCCCTGTATAAAAGGCTTGATAAGCCATTCATCAAAATACACAAGACACATAAATACAGAAAAAAAAAATCTGTTTCAGTAAGACTATTCATATTATCCAATCTGGACACCTGAATATGACAAGTTAAGAAAATTAATTCAGGTAAGTACTAAAGCTGTAGCTGGTTCATTTTACCACTTTCCAGGAGAACTTACTCTAGCCTGACGATGAAACAGATAAAATCAAGATATATTCTACAATAGACTGTGTAAAGAACAAGATTTTCAGCCAGAAGATTGTGGAAATCAGGCTAAAATGACATTGTTCAACCTCAGAAGACAGAACTTCAGCTAGCAAAAAAAGCAGAAAACCAGCTCAACTCCTCTGACTTCAGGGGAGACATCTCAAATACCACCAGATAGGAATTTGGCATTTTCATTTAAAAGCTTTAGTTTGCAGGCTACCATTGCTAAATCAGGTACTATTAGTTAAGATACACGTCTTCTTAAAGACTTCAACAAAAGAAACAACCAAAATAGAATTTTAACAAAGGGCATCACTCCAGGTGAAGTGTCAAAGCATGAACGAGACTCTGTTCTACCAGCTCTGTAAAAGAAGGTGAAAAAATGTTGAATGTAGCAAAAATGTAGTCTTTGGCATACTGCTGAAGAAATGGATGAACTATCAGAGGTACAAGTCTATAGAGTGGTATAATTACTTCCTTTATAACTTTCCTCTCTTCTGATTATGTATGTATATTTTAAAGGTCCTCCATCCTTCAAAAGGGCATGGGAGGAGGGGGACCAGCTCTAAAGCTGCTGGTAAGAAATCCTAATCTCAGCATTGGTGTAAGCTGGAGGTGTCTATACATTTGAGCACTTCCTGTTTTCACTTCGTGATCAAATATGTTCTTTGCAGGGCAAATAGGGGAGCACTTGAGGGAGGAAAGCAGTGATGTCTGAGAGGCTAATTGAGTGTACTAAGAACTCCTTAGCATAGAGGAAAAGGAGTCTTCCAAAGCTATGAATAAACTCTCAGCTTGGGTCAGATTTCTTGCTGTTTCTTTTCTTTAACCACCTTTGAACTCAACTAAAAACAGTCTTAATGTCAGGTTTACCTTTCTGATGTCATAATCTTTACGTACTATTGAAAAGATTATACTACCAGACTAGGATTTCCTTTACTTTCTTAAACACTGGATGTTATCCAGAAAAAGCATACACATTTCCAACCAGTTCATCCTCAGATCTTTTATCTTCCGGTACTGTTGTAATTCCACATGTAAGACAGAGCTCAGTAAGTGAACGAGAACATGACAGAAGCTCCTATTTCTTGCATTTGATTTCCAACAATAAAAACACGCATGTGTATCCTATTCCAAATATAATTAAAGTTACTACAAAATGGAAGCTGTGATAGGGGTTAGAAATAATTTTGAAAGACACAGCCTGTCAGACACATTCATTCTACATCAGAGTTCAAGTGCCTGTCTCTTCAAAAAAGCCACTTAGGCCATTCAATTTTTAAAATTGGCTGCCTTAAGAGTTTGCAAACTGATTGAATAAAGGAAAAAATAGCATTTTATTTAAAATCACAGGTAAATACAATTAGTCAGATCTGAGTTACTCTCTTGGAATTTGACAGTCTAAAGGACTTCTACTTTTAATCCATGCCAGAAGAGATGGACTGCCACTGCCTCTCCTTCCAGGGAAATCAGAGGTTAATGATTTTTGTCATATTGAGACTAACAGCTAACAATTGCTACAGTTGGCCTTTAGTATTTTATTTGTCCTTTTGAGGTATTCAGAATAGGTGACAATGGCTTGCAGTTGAGAACATATGTAGAGAGACCCCTGTGGCTTATGGAAAAGTTGCTCCATGCTGGTTGGGTGTTTGAAAAAAAAAATACAACCAGAGCTCTTTTATGTTCCTCTCCTTAATGAATGCATGAATGTCAAAATGTACCAATGGCCCATTCAGGGGGCAAAGCCTAAGCAGCTCCTTCTTTAAGAACACATCCTGAGACGTAAAATACATTTGCTTAACAAATTAAAATAATGAGATAATTCAATTAGTTTCTTTAAAAAAAAAAAAAAAGAGAGAGAGAAAGAAAAAAGGGTACATCAGGGGATTATTGTAATACAAGAACAGGTCATACAGCACAAAAGAGGAACAAACCAATTTGAAATAAGGTTAGAGTAGTAATGAAGGAATGTACATTGAATCATGGACTGCCATTGTAAAGATATTTACTTGAAACAATAAAATTGTACATCACAGATTCTCCTGTTCTGGCTCAGCCAGAGTTACATTTTGAATGGACGAGCTAATTTGAGAAAAAGTGTAAGATCTTTAAAAGAAAGGAGTTTTCTTCCTTCCCTGCATGTGTTTATGGCAAGAATCTTTCTGAATTTACATTGCACTGGTCAGGGGTCTCCATTATCAGTTTGCAGGTCTGAGAATTACAGCGCAGTAAATCTTTCAACACCTGCAAACTCATTAAAGCCTGGACGGTAAAAGGTTTGGGGCTTTTTTGCGTTCATTTAATCTGATTTTTGTGAGGCCATCCTCACCAGTGATGGCAAATTTCCTTAATTCATGCAGGATGGAGAGGGTCAGGAGAGAGAGGATAGAAACAAGGAAAAGGGATTTCAAAAAGCCAGAAGGACTTTCCTCAAGAGAAGCAAGAGGCAGTTGACTGTTTAATAAGCAAGTGCCAAATGTTTTCAAGGAGCACATAAGAAAGAAAGGCAGGAAGGAAAAAAGCTAGATATCACAAATTTCATTAGAGGAAATGGAGTTAACATGGAGATGTCTACAAACCAAACTTGTTTATTTGTGGCCCTGCTTTTTTGCTGTCTGCCTATACTACTTGTCTAAAGATACCCTACAGCTAAATGAAAAACCCTCCACTAGCACTCACTCGACTTCCAAATTAAAAACATTTTACAGGTTAGTAAATCTCCAGCTGAGGTGATGTAGCAAAGAACAGCTGTGAAGTAATTTTGATAATGATGAGAATAATAAGCACATGGCAAGGTTCAGGGCTTTGCTGTTGCAGCTTCAGTGCTCCTGAATAGATAAAAGTGATTAAATACTCCTGATTATCCCTGACCAATATGTAATGGATTTACAGCCCTTTCAATTAGTCAGTATTTGCTTAGGACTCATTATTTTGTCTTTGGTTAAGTAATCAGCCCAGAGACTCATGTTCTGTCTAATTCCTCTGAGCCAAGTGGGTACAGGGCACCTGACCTTTGAAATGGCCATAGCTGAGAGGCAGGAATAACCACTACTCCAGCAGAGACACTGGCTATTCCACCTAATCCTGACCCCACAGGCCAGATCAATGCACCTTAGTTTGCTACTAATGTCCTTACATCAAAATGATGGTTTAGAAATGTGAATCTATCGCTCCCCCCTTTAGCTGTGCTGCTGGCAGAGCAGTTCGATAGTCTCTATCATAAATAAATCGGGTCCTGGAATCATTACACTGTAACCAACAGCAGGAAATATATAAAACCATGGAAATTTATAAAACTTTGGTAGAAGAAGAGGTAGTTAATAACAGTTAGCATTTCCAGCCTTATCAAGTGAGAAACAATTTCAAAGTGCGAGAAAGAAGAAAATCAATTGATAACTTTACCAGTTTCCATCATTTACCACATGAAGTAAACTAAGTTTACTAGGTTTTCTGTAGAACTGTGTTTTGATGCCTAAGTGAAGCTATAATAGTCAACAGAACACCAACACAAAACCAATAGCAAGCAGACAAATAAAAGCCCAAGGAAAGCACTGCTATTTCACAGATTTAATCTCTCTCCCCTCTAATGTGAATATTGCTGGATTTTAATATTCATGGACTTGAAGAGAAGCAAAAAAGGTGCTTATTCTCTCTGTCACACAACTGAAAAATTAGGGAATCTGTAAGCCTTCTTTATTTCCTCACAAAAATTTAACAATGACAAGGTTGCAAGCTGCTGCTCTAACATCCACAGTGTATGTCAGCACACGCACACAGACCAGGGCTCTCTCTTTTACCACACACATAGGAAGTTTGTGGAAACAGAGGCCAGCAATAAAGAATCCAGGAGGCAGAGTTGTACATGTGCTAAAGCAAGAATCCCCCTTTTGCTGTCCGTAGCAAGATTTTGAATAGTTCAAAGCCAAAAATGGTAACTTCATATACAGGTGGTGTTGCATGCTAAGGTGTTGTACTCTGTCTTTTTCTCTCTATAGGATGTGTGTGTATATGTATATATATATATATATATATATATATATATATACACACATATATAGAGAGATAGATTGATAGATAGACAGATGGATAGATAGATTTCTTTGAGATTTGTCATGATTCCAAGACCCAAGAAAAAACTCGAATACAATAAAAGAGCAACAAAGCCTTAGACCTAATAATGGTCAAAAAATTATGGGGACAATTGATTTCTAATAATGATGAATAAAACTCATTAGGTACATGAATAGAAATGTATTTTGGTTTTGGGCACCACTTACTGTGAGATGCTGGAAAAGCCACGCTCTCATGATATTTGTTGCTACTTTGGGGAAAATGCCTCTTTTCTTCTGACGCTTTTTGTCCTTGTCTGGGTCATCATCATCTCCTGTACCAGGTGAGGCTACGCTGTTGTCTAAACCATCACCTACAACAAAGAGAAAAATAGGAAGGAGGAGATGTTTAATGAACCAAATACAGAAGCCAAAAAATATAATTAATTGCCAAGACACGACCACAGTTTGGGGGTTTTTATCTGTTAGATCGGGCACATACCATTTCTCATTATATAAGAATGCTGATACAAATACGTAAAAATTAGAAAACCGTGTCTCTCCAAATACTAATTTTGTGTTTCACACATGCATATATCATTAATTCAATTATAATTGTGTGCTTGACATAGTGCAGTAGCTCTTTTTCAATTATGGGATTCAATGTGGGAAAACCTGCCACAAGAAAACCCATTTGCTGTAAATGCATCCCTACAACCATTCTGAATATGTACGTATAAGTAATCAAGTTAAATGTTCTGTAGTCTATATATTCGAGGCCCTCTGCAGAGGTGGCAGTAACCATGTCACCGTTCAGTGCACATAACACAGTCAGATGAGCCCCTCCCCGAAACCATCACCTCCCTGCACACACAGACACGCACTTGCAAACACGTACACCTAGTGTGACCCTGCACATAGCATTTGCATGACATGAAAACTTCTACATCTCTGCATCAGTGCAGATTATTATCATTAAAAAAAAAAGATGCACATCAAGGTAGAGCTCTCACTTAATCAGAACTTTCCATCAACATCCTTCTCTTCTGTGCTTTTCCCTGGCATTAATTGTGCA
Source organism: Sturnus vulgaris (assembly GCF_052056855.1). Taxonomy (NCBI): domain Eukaryota; kingdom Metazoa; phylum Chordata; class Aves; order Passeriformes; family Sturnidae; genus Sturnus; species Sturnus vulgaris. Next base: position 18,235,526 of record NC_142248.1, on the reverse strand, counting down.
TTAGCAAAAATCATTTACTTTTAACAGTCATAGTTATTTTTTCTTGCCCTCCAGCAAAAATGCCTTGAAAGCCTGCCTGGAGGGCATCTAAATTATGTATCTGAAAAACTCTTCTGGCAAGGCATTGCAGGACCCCTACTTTCTTAAAATTCATACGAGCACGTCTTCCTGTTTTTGGGAAGGCATCAATCAAGAGCAGCAATATATGCCATATTCCTACATTAATATTTGAACTAATAACTTTAAAAAAAGGAAAGAAACAAGATCCGACTTGTGGCATAATCAAATGCAAAATAAATGAAGAATACTGGGACAGCACTGAGACTTTATAGATTGCTGTGTTTTCCTTACACATCATTAGCCCGGAGCCACACGAAAGAGGAAAACAGAGAAGTGGAGAGTTTATGCTCCCTGCTGGTGTTTAAGAAGCCGAGGTCCTGGAAGGACATCTGGGAATTGTGCTGAGACGGTGGTTTTTGTAATTTAAGAATAGACATTCATTAGCAGTAAATGCCATAAATCCCATGCTAAGTAAAAACCTTGTCCAAGAAAGCCTAAAACAATAAACTCTGTGCTCAATGTAGCCTGAGCTAGACGCTCCATAGCTTCCTGAGGAATGCTATAGATTCACGAGCTAATTCCTATAGCCTCGTCTAGATCTGTAGTGCTACTAAACGAAATACATTGCTGCTACATACAGTCCATTTGCTTCAAAACTTCCATTTCAGCTCCATCTTCCCTCCCATACCAGATCACCCTTCTTGTACTGCGTCCCCTCTGAAAAACCGACCTTTTTGGACTGGAGAGACAGAAAAAGCCACAGCAAAGAGCTGGCAGATTAATTTTATTGACATTTCCATTTTCACTGCAATGTGATACCCTCCATCACATGGAAGAGATGACCCTCACTATTTACAGACTGACAGGCCACTTCATTACAACCACCCTGCCCCAAGGCAGAGCAGCTCCTTTCCATCTGCCCAAACACCAGAGCAAGACCCTGAAGTCGCTGCTCTCTTTCTCGTTTGTTTTTTTTTTTTTTCTATTAACGATAGAGAAAGGGGAGTCAAATCACAGTAAAGTAGTCGAAGAGATTATGGAAGCTCTAAACACCGTAACCAACCGTTTGCTTTTGCAATATATTGGTTATTTAGAAAGCACTCCTTTCTGCTGCTTTCTTCCCCGCCATGTATTCCACCCTACCCTCTCTCACAGACACGTGTGCGCGCACACACACGCGCACACACTTCCCACTATGCCAAGGAACTGCTGCAAGGCAAATTCTCACAAACACTAATGGCTTCTGACTGCTCCTTGGCAACCCCAGCATTTTAACCTGGGTGGATATGCTCTCCAAAATACAGACACTGGAGCTATCTCATCAGCTGTTCATGTGACACAGATGGAGAGTGGCTATTAGGAGCCAGGCAATGGGCCTTGGGGATCTGAGGTGCTGTACTGTAGCCTCAGGCAATTTTGAAAAGCAGTACCCGGAGATGGGGGGGAAAAATCCCTACTGAAAGTGCAAGTTTGAAGTCAGTCAGTCTGTTTGTCTATCTGTCGTGCAGATAAAGATATCTTTGTCTCTTTATGTAAAAGTAATGCGTGTATGCACAGAATGTGTGGAGCTGTAAAACTTCTGCTCTGCACCATCCTTTCAAACCACAGAAACATCAGTTCACTCTCTTTATGGACAAATTCCTGTCTGCCTGCATATAGTCTCCTATTTGTGAGCATCCTCAGCTGGAGTCTCCCACACGCTATATCAGTACTTGGACTTTTTGATGAGGTTATTAATATCCTGGTTTAAAAAATCTAGTAGCAGCCCAAGAAGGAAAAGTTCAACTAAAGCTCTCATTACCTTCCCATCCTAATCAGCAGCTGAAATCATGAGTTGGTGCTTGCCTAATCTGTTCCATAACCTCACGAAAGGAAATTAAAATATTGTAACTCCAAATGATATCAGAAGAAAAATATAGCAAGATTTGTTTCTCCTGGCGTACAACAGGCCCAGTCCTGTTAATCTATATTCTCATATTCTCTTTAATAGGACTACCACCACTCATGTTAGTGAACTCAGCTTCTAATGAGAAGAAATCATAGAAAAAGCCCATAACCGTCTTTTCCGAGATGGAATTATTTACTTCTGGTCCTAGTTTTCTTTATCCAAATAAACTTGTTACTTCAAATGAAGCAAAATTAATTATCAAAAGCAAAATAAAATGAACAGATATGAAAGTCACTTTATGGCAGACTGGATTAACTATATTTTTCACTACTGTATGAAGGAATCAAAATTTAAATAAGTTAAATTATCATTACAAGAAATTCTGCTTATATGAACTATTCATATCCTGGTTTAGATGGTAACTTGTAAGAAGAATAGAGTCAAATCCTAAGTTCTATGGAAACGGCAATTATACAAGCATAGTCATCCCAATTTTCTAGAGAAGAAATTAAGGTTTGGATTTTGGTCCATCGTCTCTCTCTTTTACATAGAAGTAAAACAACTGAGGGTGATTTTCTGCTGCTTTCTGTACTGTTTAGTCACTTATTCTTGTGCAAAGAGTACACATGATTGCAAAACTCTATCTGCTGTAGGGAAGTCAAGAATTCTTAAGTGGCCCTCTCTCTGTGGAGGTGTCAATGACTACGCAGGAGTCGAGCCAGTAGAGAATTAGGTGTTTTACCCAGCTTGTTTAAGATTACAGCAGTGCTATGTAATAGCATGTGAAAGATGTAGAGAGCCTGCAAGAAACCTTGCAAAGGGACCCACCTGGGGTCCCTTAAAGACCATCTCTTCTAGGGGAAGAGTTTGTGGAGGATGCAAGTCTTCTTTACACAGCGGGAAGTTGGGCTTCCACACTGGCTCTGTGTTCAGGCACTCTTAGTCTGTTCTGAGGGTTTCCTTCCACAAGATAAATTCCTTTGCATTGAAAGTAAAGGAGACTGCCTCTTCTTTTAAAAATATCACATAAGTAGTTATAGCAGGGTTTCCAATGCACCATAATTCCAACTTGCTGCAAGCTGATTTCCTTGGACAGATAAGCTTGCAAAGCCCAGTGTTGACATAGCCAAGGACTCTTTGAGAAACACAGACCAGTCCTACATAAAACCTGTCCAACCTTATTGTATCAATGAATTTTTCTTTGTTAGTCTTCGACATTATCAGCATTATTCCAACCCTAGTCTTTGTGTTTTTTCACAGAGTAAAAACCCAGCAACAGATGAAGCAAGTTTAGAAGTTGCTCATCTTGTCTTTTTACCACTTGTGAACAGGATGAATAACAAATTCCCAATCTATCAAAATGATAACTGAAAAGGATGACCCAGTCAGACCAAAGCACAGAAGCCTGATAACAGTCCAGATTCAAATTCTAGAAATAGTTTCTGCTACCATCATAGCAAGTAGAGCAGTTAAAAAAGTGATTTCTGGAAAAGTGCATTTCAGGACCCAGTGTTTGAGTTTCTTCACCATCAGAGGTCCCTTACAGCTTTAAGGTTTGTCACACTAAATGAAAAGAGAGAACAGCAGGAGTATCTAAACTCGGGGGAAGACAAGACACTTTGCCATTTTTCTAAAAATAGTGGATGCAATACGAAAAGCAAGTTAAAGGATTCTGAAAAGGAAAGCTGCAGTGCACTATGCTGATCTTAAGTAAGCTACTATAATCTTTCAGTCTAATATTTTGATGGAGTGGAATATGTAGATATAAATGCAAAATAAAGAGGAAAATCTGCATGCAGCCTATATTCACAATTTGCAATTATTTTTTTGTACTTATATGTCCATCTCAACACATAAATATTGTAAATCATTATTAATGAGGACATTCAGCTTAGTAATACAATCCATATCGCCACCAGAGAAAAAGCTTAAAAATCTGGTTAATTTTCACTGCCAAAAAGCTGGAGAGAGTAGTGTCTGAAGATGTTTTTGAAGATAAGATAGTCTGTGCTGAAGGGAAGACTAACAGAGAGGGAAGGTCAGCTCCAGAATCAAAGACCCTTCAGGAGAATCCTTATCTTCACTCCATCCTGTTAAAATTATCAGGCTTTTAGCCTTACTGCTCCAGTATAGCACAGATTTTTGAATGAAGTCCTGGCTAGGGATTGTTTTTTTTCCTCTTCCTCCTAATGATCCATGTTCAAGGAAGTTGACTTAAACCTCCTCACACCACCGGAGCCATACTTATCTCAGGCATTTCTTGGCCAGGGAAACTAAGGTAAGATAGGTTATGACTGGCAGATATGGGGACTTCGAAAATTACAAGCAGGGCAGGTGGGCAACCCAGATTAGAGCTGGTGATGCTTTGCCAGTATCTGTGGCTTGTTTTGCTAAATAACTACTCCAGGAGGAAAGGAGCCATAAGAAGCTGTTCAGGTACCTTACAGGAGCACTGAGCCTGCGCTGACCTGCACGATCTCTTCTTCCTGGAGTGGAATGAGCTGCTGTAATCAGACCACTGTGTTCTCTGCCCTGGTGTCTCTGAGACACTGGACATGTTTTATGGTTCTCTGTTCTACGTTCCAGTGAGCATCTTGGACAGAAGGAAATTATTGACACTGGTGCACTAGAGAAAACAGGAAAACTTCAGACATACACCGCTACCATCTCTCTTCCTACAGAAGATGTTATTCTTTTGCCCTTCTAGAAGAGGAAGGAGACAAAGACCTGGCCTTCTCTCTTGCTGTTCTGTTGGAGAATCTTTTGCTTTCCAGAATAAAACCCAGCAATTCCACTGGGCCAATAATGTAAAGATGACACGTGCGAATTTCACACAAGGCATTAATAATTATCGCAAATTCAAATAGGAAGAAAACTTAAGATGCTATCAGACCCCACATACAAAGCTATTCTACGTAATCTAATTGCAACTTAGCATAGTTTGTCATTCAGGAGCAAGTCCCTATTGCCATCTGGCAATCTGTGCTAAAGGCTTAAAGACTTGCATGGTATCTTGTATATAAAGTGTATTTATAAGAGACAGAATGAAAACTGTTTCTTTTCTGTTTCTAGATAGGCACCTGTCTAGAGTCACTAATATACCTTATTTGCCAAAAGGAATTCACAAATGTTTTATAATTTATTCAAAGTAGGAATGACATTTCAGCTCTTATTTTAGCCATGCATGCCATAAAATCAGTGATTTAAGTCTTTCAAAATTATTTTCAGAACTATTAAGTTTCACATTTCCCCTTTCATTATTTTTCTGTCCAAAAATAAGAAAAAAGACTAGCTTATTTTGTCTCCTTAATTGTCTGTGTTTAGAGCTCTGTTTATTTGTAAAGTGAATTGAGAAATCTTAGAAATTCTACCAAATGCCAAAAATGTATTTTTCTAGCTTTTATAAGAGAAAACTAATAAACCACAGTTTGAATGTTAAGCTCTTTTTTACAGCCAGGAGGTTCACGGTTCGTTCATTGCAATCCAACATTTTTTCACATCAGGTGAAAAAAGTGTTCCAATGCAGACAAGGGGAACAACAGTAAAGCAACCTGCTAATTACTGATCTCTCTTACGTTCCTGCTGTGCTAAACTGTCCGGACATGTTGAAGTGAAATTTTTCTGCGATTTTCAAGTGACTAGTTCATGGCCCACTGCCGTGGAGTGCAGGAGAAGGGATGAAATGCTTTAGTTTACATGCAACATTTACTAACTGTGTGGGTTTTCCGACATTAAAGAGGGGACAGTGACCCATGCCACCTTTTTCACACTCAAAAGAGCACTGAAAAAACAGTCTTCATAGGCTTACCTCAGGCTTCCCTGGCCCTTAACACCCTCCCCCCAGGGTAGGAGCAGAAAGAGAAAAAAGAAGGGATTTTATGCTCCTTTCTCTTCAACTTTTCAGGCGGTATAAGCAGCATTTAGCAAATTCAGCCTCCAAATGGCTCCAAATGCTCTGAGCTGCAGGGGCTCATCCTTTGTTAGCCTCCCTCTATTTACACAGGATTTACGCAGGCTCTCCACTGAAGAGACCACATGTTTCTGACAGAAAGCACTTCCATTCACACTGCATCAGGCAACAGGATTGTAACCACTGCAGCTTCACGCTGACCTGAGATTAGGGATTTCAGCAACATTGAGATGGTAACAATCTGCTAACTAACGAAAATTATCCATGGAGAACTCTGCTGCATACTCCAGTTAAAACTACCATGGCCAGAGAGATTAGGTTACTTAAAGGGGCAATTAAGAACTAGCTACCGTCAAGAATATGCATGTCCATCTACAAATAACATACACACAGAGAAAAATATCAGCAGGGGGAAAAAACAAATTAAAAAAAATCAGACTGCAGCTTGGATTAAAACAATTTCACCCACTGGTTGAAGACATAAAGTGTAAAAACAGACAGATGGACACATATGTAAATGTGGCTGCATTTGTTTCTCTGGAACTGGCAAGTTAGTAATAACAGTATAGTTTAATAATTTATTTTCCATGGTATTTTCACACTGGTTAACTGGGCAGTGGCAACCCTTATGCAGAACTTCGGGAGCAGAATAATTCCTTCTATCTAATTGCTCCTGGGGCAAATAAACTGAACTAAGCGACCTCTCTTGCCTCTTCCTATAAGAACTCAGTACTGGAACCCGATATCAGTCTGGGGATTTTTAAAATGTGGACATTTTTTTGAAATCAATTCGGCCAGTCAGGATTTCTGCACTGAGATTTTTTTCCCCCAGATTTAGCATTGTGGCAGGTTTTTCAAAATGGATTACACATACACAAGCACAACAAACGTTGCTGGTTGGAGCTTGTGATTTTTTTGCTCAATAGCTTTTCATGGGGCAAAAGAAAATTGGATGGGAGCACAGGGCCAGAAAGGACCACACAGATCCAGTTTTTGATGAGTTTTATTGTGACATTTTAATTTGGAAAATTATTTTGCTTCTGCAGCGAAGGACAAAATAATTCACTTCCATAATAGTAACTCCTACATGTATCTGATAACCACTTAAAAAGTACTAGGTATATTCTAAAGTTCTCCATAGTATATCATAATAAAGCTCTTCTGGGCACTCAATGATTCATTTTTAGTGATCTCTCAAATGCCCTTACCCACAGTTAACACTCAGATTTTATTAAGGAAGAAAGCAGGGACAAATGTCCACTTAAGTCCCAGCTCTCAAATTCAACTCTGCTTGCGCTGCAGTACCTAAAGCTAAAGCTTTTTTAATGTTCTATTCACCTCCCCTGTGTGGCATTTCTGCTAACACAGAGTTCACAATCTTTCAGCCCCAAACACAGAAGGCTGCTATCTCCAAGACATCCGAGGAATGTGCCAGATACTATCATCTCCCCTGCAATACAAAGAACCAGAAAGAGTCAGAGACCAAAAGGAGACGTGCTGATCAGGTTACTAAAGTCCAGAAAGTCTTTCCCAGAATGTTAAATGTTAATCTTTGAACCAGAAAATGTTATAATTAAGATCCTTGTAGTTGGAGGAAATGCTAGCTGTAGAAGTCAAAGGTACAGCCATTTGAAGTTGTACTTTTTTGCACGTTTATCCTAATCTTGCACCCCTCATGCTGGCACAACTCCCATCAAGCACTTTGTTCTATTCAAGCAAAATTATCATTAATGTCAGTGGCAGCTTTGCCTGAGTAAGAAGTGTAAGACCAGATCCATGTCTTGTTCACAGAGAATTGCAAGCACTGCACAATTCCAGAGGAGATACACTCATTAAAATATGTGGCTTATGCTGATTTATTATGCTCTTCTATTTAAAATTGAAACTCACATTGTACTTCACCAGGAAACTGTTCAACAGACTTTTTTCTACACGGTTTTAACTTCAATTCCCACCCTCCCCACTTCAGTACAAGCTGGTAAGTGTACTCCCAGTTTTTGGTATCTAGGCTGAAGGAAAGCATTATTAAAATAGGTTTAAGTATTCTATATGCTTCAGTAATTACTTTGCAGTGTGAATGTAAATATCTGTTATTCTGTTTAAATTTTTCATCCTACTAAACACTGTCACACAAAGTGTCCTTGTGCTGCAGTTTTAGTGGCATTCTTTTAAAATCTTTTTTTATATATTTTTAGAGAAGTATTTTTGGCACTCTCATAGTAATTCTGTTAAGAATACCAGCTGCAGACTGGCTACAGCTGAGGCAACAATAACAAGTCATTAAAGAAATCAGGAGACAAAAAAAATATTTTTCTTTTGCTGAAAGCACATCTCCTGTAAGAGACTATTTTCCTTTTTTAGTTCCGGGATAATGTTTTTCGTTTTCTCAATCAACTGTATAAAAGTAAGTATACATTAAAGAACTATATTTTGTTCTAAGTAGCTTTTTTCATTTGTTATCCTGTTACTTTTGTCACTAGAATAATATCAAATGTGGGCAAAATAGCTAAGTTTAATTAAAATTCTACCTGCAGTTGAAGTTATTAAGTTCAATTGTACCTCATCAATATTTAACCTTTACTATTTTGCACTTGTTTATATATAGCAGAATGTGAGAACTTAAAAGTAGATGATGACTAACATCCTGCACCATTCTTCTTCATTAAAGCATTACTGTAGTTTCTTTAAGAGTAAAAATGACTGATTTTTTTAAAGGAAAATAGCAATCAGAGCATCTCAATTTTCCTTACGGCTGTTAAAAGTAGTTATGAACTGTGAGATATTTTAATGTCTTGCAGTTTCCCTCAGACCCTATGCTGTTTGGCACAACTGCTTGTTCAGGAGACAGCCCCTAAAACGATGACCACTAGTACAGCAAGAGTCAATGTACTGTCCACACTAGAAACCTCTTTTTTTTCAGAGTTGTGTAGTTATTAAGAAAGCACTAGTTGAAATATTATATATAAGTACACATGGGTAAGATTTTTTTCATTGTTAAAAAAAAAATTAGAACTAGAAATGTAACAGACAGTTATTCCTGAGAGATACTAAGTTAAAAGCTTCAATTACTGTAAAGGGCACTTGTTAGGCCACAAGTCCAAAATGCACATTTGTCTATTTTAAGATGTATTAAAGAAAAAATGGAGGATGGCTAAATGCTTTAAAAAGAGAGATGTTTTAGTAGAAAGGCCTCAAAATGAACCATAAAAAGTTTTTCTGGTGATAAAACGTACACAAATGTGTGTGTTACATAAAACAAATAAAGGTACTGACTTGATATGCATTCACAAACACTTGAACAGAAGAGATGCTTGCTGCGAATGCATAGTTCAGAAAAAAATTTAAAAGTACAAAACAACTCCAAACTTGGCAAGTCTTACATACCGTAAGAGCTCCAACACCTATGCACAGTAGGGTGGATTAACCCGCTGGGTGCTGCAGACATATATATGCACCTCCTCCTAAAGTGCTCACTTGGCTGGCAGTCTGGAAAATGCCAGAATGTGAAGGGTTACGTGGGAACACTGACAGTCTGCTCTTGTAGGTATAACTTAAAGCCCGTAGTTTAAATATAGGGTGTTGTGTATTTGGAAACACAACTAATAGTCTTTATAGGTGATGTGCTACTTGGTGCTCAAAACAAACGACTTGACCAAAGCCTTGCTCCCATTACTGAGTCATTCTCCAGATGACAACTGCGTGCTTTGGACCTGACTGTATTTATATTGGGGGGTACTGTTTTTCAGAAGTCTTTTCCTCCAAGAAGCCTTGTAAAAGTGAACTGTAAACCATCTATAACTTACATGCTGTACATATTGGATGCTTAAAAGTAGTTACTGGAAAGGCCTGAAATGTTTCTTTTCTTTGAAGTTCAGTAGATGGACAAAAAGAGCAAGCATAAGGGAGCTAAAGTTCCTAGTTAGTCCCTGACAGATATCTTTATGATATCAGAAAGGTAGACAAGCAATTAATTTTTTTCCATTGTATAATTTTACTGATTTGTTTCAGGATAATATGATTAAAAAAAAAAGCAAAAAAAGAAGAAATGGTTATGGTCACCTTTCTCTGCAGCCAAATTGTTCCATAAGATGCTCTGGGCTGCTTTAAGTGATTGAAAGTATTGACATACACATCATTCTGTAGAAACAGGGGGAAAAGCTTTTGACAAAAGCTTCAATGAAATGGATTTAGAAAATAAGGAAGCATAAGAACAGCAAAACCACAGGGCCTTAAGTTGTTCTAACACTATTTTTTTAAAAGTTCACAGTACAAAACTCAAGAGCACAGACACCCACTCTGACACCTGCTGCTTTGCCTTTTTGCTCATAACCTGTAATTTCATTTCAGGTCTTTCATTGTCACAGAAAATATTACAAAACACAAATGTGCAGTGCCTACAAAGTCTTCCTAGACTGATTTTTGTCCCTGAGCTCTTTCTAGGGAAGTGCCTCACAAGCTGGGCTCCAGAGAGCTTACATCACCCCACTCCCTCCTTCAAAGGAGTTAGTGCTGCCTACATGTCGGGACCCCAAATGAAAAGCCTGGCAAGTTAGGAGACTTCCCTTCCTTCAGGTTCAGATGGGTAAAATGGAGTTTCCCTCCAGACCTAGGTTCACCTAGCCAGTCAACGAGCTGACCTGTCTGCCATAAGATCAAATATAAGCCCCACCAATCAAGTAGCAGTCCAGGCTAAATGTGCTGATGCAACAAATTTCCAGATCTTGATCACACTAGGCAGGGGAGTCATTCTTCTCAGTGATAAAGTCACTGAATGCACTCTTGAGGAGATAAAAAATTAAGAACTGGCTGACTTTGCACCATTTGAGTGAGTTATTCACCACTGACCCAGAACAACAGAATTGTCATGTTCTGGCACCAGCTAGGAATGACATGGTCATCTCTGACTCCTTGCTGCAAGTCTGTAAGGAGGAAACAGGAATAATTTCTGAGCTGGTTAGTGGCATCAGTCCAGAAAGTACAGTGTTTAAATACATTATGCATTAGAAGAAGCTTCACACAATCTCTCCATCTCTCTCTCCTTCTCCCTCTCCTCCTAAAAACTTGGTGAAATGATGTCAATGAGAGGGCTTGGTACTAAAAAAAAAAAAAATCCAAACAAAATC
>NC_142248.1:17647500-17790835 GCF_052056855.1 Sturnus vulgaris | reverse complement strand
TTATCAGTTATTTTCTCTTTCTTTTATACTTGTTCTTGGTCTCTTTTCTCTGTAAGAAAAACAACCAAAACAACAACATCCAATAAGATAATTCCAAATCTCTTAAGTTGCTGATTTCATGTTTTTTGGGGTCTGCAGAGATTTCCACATACATTTATATGAATGTTTATAATGATGGGAGACATTTTTCTTAGTTTCAAAGTTACACGTTTCAGTCTCAAACATCTTCTTCTAATTCATAAGACAGAAGTCTGAGTTCAATGAAATCAATTTCGTGTCACCTAAAGCTCCTCAGTACAAGCCTGCTGAATCCCCAGTTTCAGGGGACCATGGTTCCACAACTTGTTGCCTAAATCATTCCCACAGAAGCTGTGCCTGTTTCCAGCAGAAGCCAATCCCTGCACCACTAAAATAAAGACTTGAGGAGACAAAAGTATCGCAGATGGTCATTTTGATTCTTGTCCCCATTTGATGAAGCAGAGCACAGCTGCACTCATCCAGTGACAATTTCAGCTCAGACATGTTGTGCTCTGCAGCTCCGATGGGAGTGCACCTTCCCTGGCTGTGCCTGTTGGTTGGGACTCAGACAGTATGTGCTGACAGAAACCTTGGCTGGGAAGGCTCAGTTCAGACTGTGGCAAGCAAGGAGGCAACACAACAAGCTAAAACCACAAAAGGAGAACTCAGCTGGAGCCCTGGTTTTCAGTTCTGCATTCTTAGTACCACATGTTGTTTGTCCTTAACTCTAAAGTTGCCGTGTCGATTGCTTTTGTCTTTTGGCCTTGTTGGTGGTTATTACTGGATTATACAGGGTGAAATATAGAAGCATCTGAAATCTAGTTAAAGATACACTTAGTGAAGGGGGAAATGCTGGTGGGATTGCAGATTCTGTACTTGCTGAAGAATATAATTAGAATTCATTTTGATAACAACAACAAGGACTGTGCTTGTCCAGTGCAAGTACCTCTATTTATTCCTTGCTATGAAAATATCAGATCAGAATTTCCTTTATCTTAGTGTATTTCCACAGTTTCCAAATTGATTTAGACTGTGAAATTCAGACTTTAGAAGGAATATAAGGCTTTATGCATTTCAGTAGCTGCTTTTGGCAGCCATGTCTATACACTGCTTAGAGTTTACCATAACTTCTGTGCAGAAAAGATATTTAACAGTTGTAGTGTCATGTAACATACTTCACAACTAAAATATCTGTGACAGATACCCTAACACAGTCAGAATTATTAGTATCAACATTTAATTAAGGATTAAATTTATGAGGCTCTTTCAACTGGACAACTAATTTAACAAGTTGCTGTTACAAGTTGAAGTAATTTACACTTCCTTAATTTCACAGAATTAGGCATATTTTTTCAGAAAATACTTACTACCTGCTCAATTTCTTTTCTATTTTAAAGATTTCCAGCTGTTGTAATTTTAATTTGCATATCCATGGTATGCAAAGTTCACAATTATTTTTTATGCTGGTGCATCAGTGTAGCAGATGTTTTCTCATTTCATAAAGCTTACATGTGTGACTAGATTTAGTTCAGCAGTTCTATAAAGCCAATTCCATTGAGTTGATTACTTATCTAAATGAAGCATGGCTTTAAAATAATCATAATCATGTGCTCCATGGTAACTTAGTGACAAAAAATGGGCAATATTTTCACCTAATGGGGTTCAGAGAGTTTCTGTTACGTTTCTGACTAGCTCTTACTTTTATCTTTTACCCATGAAGGACAGCTTTGTAGAATCTAATGACCAATCAAGGAAATAATGCCTGTTTAGGGGCAATTTTAAAAGACACCTGGGAAAAGAAATGTAAACCCTCAGGTAGCTTGAAGCAACACAATATGCTTACATGACTGTGGCATTTGTAAAAGTTGAAACTACATGGAGAATGCTGTATCTTTTGTCTAACAAAAACAAAACAAAAAAACTCAAAACAAAACAAACCCCAAAGGAGTATATTTTTCCTGTCTGTGTCTTATTAAAATTAAATGCAGCAGCAAATGCTAGCCATGGACTTAGATTCACTTCAAATTCCTTGAGCAGCTTTAGGACAGGTGAAACTTGATGGTTTTGTTATGCAGAAATTTGTGAATATTTATTTCTTGCCACATGCAGGAGAGTTAAAATGAACTACAAGTCTAAGTGTTGAGACTGCCATGTTCTCAATGTTTTCCCATTATATTGGCTCTGGTTCTCAAACTTCCAGAAACCTTGTCTCTTTTTAGAATGTGCAGTAAGATTGTATGTTAAATTTCAGTCTCTGCCCATTAGCACTCCAGAAACTTCTATAAAAGAGATTATCCCATACTTGTTCTTACACAGAAAACAGAAGTTGACTTTCTGTCAGTTGTGTTTGGGATAATGGTTAGTGACATTATTTAGGACATGAGAGATGGAGAACTAATGTCATTCTCAGCCTGAGGGTTTTTTAATCTACCTCTCTCTCCACTTTGTGGCAATTCTGTAATCATCCACTGACAAAGCAGGGTCGGTGAGATGTGGTGATACTGAATTACCACAGAGCCACCAGACAGAAAAAAAAAGGTCATTCTACTCTCACTGTGTAAAATTCAACCAATTTATTTTAGAGCACTGAATTGGCAGAATTAATAAGTAAACAGAGACATAAATAGGTCATTTTGTGACATTTGTGAAGGTAATAAGGTGTAATAAAACCAGTTTACAATAATTACCTGTTCATATAATTCCCAGAAAATATTGATATTATCTAGACATCCAAAGTAGCTAGCACCTTTGTATATTAGGCCTTCATTAACATAACATGACATATTTAAACATGGTAATTGTTTAAGTATTTTGTTGCATGAAGAGCTGTGTAGCATCTGTTTCCCCTGAGACATGATAGTTAGATGAAGAAAATATTTTATAAAAACTTAAAAATTTGTTGTCTCTTTATGCTTGTGAAATTAGAACAGAATCATCATCCTCAGCTGTAAATGGAAAAGTTTAACAAACAATTTTTTCAAGTAGTTTATGCAGCTACAACAGCGGCTTGAAATTGGGCTCTTAGGGCAGAATCAGTGTGTCTTCCTCAGCAGCACAGGATGGCCCTGCAGTTATTTTCATCTGTGGAGAGTTCTTGTATTCAAAATCTCACCCGTTAGTTTTTATTGTGTTTAACATTCTAGAATATACTTCTACCTAAGCACCTTTTTCAGTAATACTCTCTAGTTCTGCCTGTGCCATATGTGCAGGAATATGAAAGGATGGCAATACTCTAAACTTTAATATCTTTCATTCAAACTTGTATTATAATTCCTGCCACAAATTGGAGTATACATACTCATTTAACTAAGTTCTGTACTGTAGCCACCTGTGAAATATAATGCAGTGCTGCAAAGTTGTCTTAATTCTTCTTGTACCCTCATGGAGTCCAACAAATGGAGCACCCAAAGGATTTTTTATCTTTTGAAGCAGTTATACCATCCTTCATTTTAGGGGATTACCAGCATTCATCTACTTTGGTCTGGGCAAGAAATCAATGTGACTGTCTATGGAGTACTTTGACTTTCATAATAAAGTGAAATTATGAGTGAAAAACTGTAACAGATACATGCATGTAGAGAATACCAGTTCCTTTCAACTCAGGTTCACAAACAAACTGGATATCAGTCACAGACATTATAGTTTTATTGAGTTTTGGACAGCTTCTGTACACATCATTATAAGAAATATCATCTTCATCTGTGCAAGATTCTGATGTAATTTGCCTCACATGTCTTCAAAACTTACAAACAGAAGTACAATAATAAAAAAAACAAAATCTCATTAGCCAAAAAAAGGTGTCAAAAAAGTCATTGACAGCTCTTTTTTATCAGTCTTATCTGAATCATTGCAACACCTTCAGGCATCAGTTACAGATCCCTGCTCTGTTCTCCTCAGTATGGCATACACATTAACTTAAGACTGTACAAAGTTTCTTCCAGTTCTTCCATCAGATATTAATAATTTGAAGGGGATTTTTTTTCTCTTTGTTAGATTCATGTAAGCAGATCTCTACTTCCGTGAAATGAGTGAACTTATCTACAGTAAAAAGAATTAGATTAAAAGTTCAAGGCTTATAAGAGCATCACCACCAATCTCTGGCACAGAGCACTGCTGCTCTGTGCAGGGGGACACGGTAAAATTAGTCTACTTGAGACAGAAAAATCCTGAGAACTCTTTTCTTTCCCCTCTAGTTTCAGCTTCTGTTACCTGATCACAGGCAGGCCAGTTTAATTTGTATTTGATTGCTTCTCTGTAGTTAAAAGGGTTCCTGAGAGAAACTGGCATTTAAAGTAAATCTGGTCTTTGTAGTAGGCTGCATTCTGGTCAGATCATTGTTGGGAATGGGGAATGGAAGAATATCTAAAGTCTCTAGAGCATTTAAATAAGGAAAAATATGTAATGGGCTCTGTAAAAGTTCAATTTTGTAATACACTTGTAAAAAAGCCTAAAATTGAGAGAATTTTCCTAAGTCTGAAAATTCAGTTAAATCTGTTGTAAGTTCGAGTAAGACAATATTTCTTGATGTTTATTCTCCTGTGGTGGGAGAAAGGAAGTGTAATATTGACTGATCTCACAGGTGAGCATTCAAGATGAATAAACGTGTATATTAGGCTTTGATTATGTAAATTGATTTAGTAGAATGAAAATAAGCAAAAGCCAGGCACAATGTATGATTCTAGTAGCTTATGTACATTTAAAGTTACTATTTGCTACATAAACTATCAGAGTTATTGAATTCTCAGATTTTTTTAATCGAAATTAGGATATTTCAAGCTGGAGTATGACTCAGAACCCTGTCCTTAAGATCCTTTGTGCTGTCTGAAAGATCCACAAAGTAACAGGGGGGGCAGACTTTATATGAGAGGCAGCAAAAATGCTGTCAAAAGCTAACATAAACAAATATAAAATATAGAGAAAAATAAATGTGTTTTGCCATTCTGTATGACTCAGTGATGCATTATGTTTAGTAGTGTCAACCATATGTGTTTAAGGCAAAAATATGATTGTATTTCAGCTGATGCTTTTTTCTTTGATTCTACAATATACCTGATTCCTGCACAACTCTGTATTATTCACTGAGACAAAGGATGACAGCAAATGAATTCAATACATCAATAAATTGCAATTCAATAAAATTCTTTCAATATATTTACTGCTAAAAACAGTAAGAACAAGATAATCAAGTTCCTTTCTACTTTCTCTGTTCATCTCTTTGGCCGTTTTAAACACTTTTTTTGTTTGTTTTGTTAAAGGAGAGCTAGCAGGCAATGTAGTACCATTTTTACTGTATTTCTCTGAGTCACTAAGTATCCTGAGAGACGATGGTATCTGAATTTGTCAGCTTGGTCTCCTCCTTGCATCTGACATAGTTTCAGTGTCAGAAACAGGAACAAGGACTTGTTTAAAACAAAAATAAGAAAGCAGCAGGACTCAAAATTATATATGCATATTAAGAATGTGCACAGCTTGGGAAAATAGTCTCTTCTCCCCTGCATTCTTCAGTTCATCCGTTTCTTAGAAAATCACAGCTATTCAAGTTCACAGTGATCTCTTTATTAGTTGGACATTCAGAGATTTATGGAAAGATGACAAATTTGACAAATGGCATTTATAGCAAGATGAGACCAGCTACATTTACAGATTTTGATTTACTAAAAAATAGTGCTGACAGATGTTTCCTAGTATATATTCATCTAAATAACTAATATGTTCTTAGGGCAGAAGTATTAAAAGAGGAGTTATTATTTAATCCATTAGTGAATATTTTTGTTACTACAATGGTTTCTGTATTGCACCTCAGAGATGGCTGTACTGAAGTGATAGATATGTGATAGACATGAAGTGTCTAAAAGAGGCTATAAACATTACTGCAACAAATAAAGAATATTCTCCAGAATGAATGCCATTTAGAAAAGTGGCTTTCAAAAATATTTCTTCAGAAAACAGAACAAAAACAAATTAACAAACAACCAAAAGAAGACAATAAGTAAACAAAAAATAGTCAATAGATTTATTTTTCTTCAAAAGTAGAATACTGTGGCCTGGAATGGTTCTTACAAAATTTTTTGTTTTCCTGGTATTTGTAAAACTTTCTTTGCTAATTGAAAAGTGAGTTCATATGCTATCACTTCCTACCATTCACAAAGCATAAAAAAATGTGTTTTCTGAGACAAGGCCTTTACAGAAGATTGCTTACAAGATAACTTATTTACTGATTTAAATCCTATGAAGGAATGAGTTATTCCCAATAAGGCTTAGGTTTTATAATAAAACCTGATGACATAGTCAAAATCCTAAAATGAATATACAAACAAAAAGTGCAAGGGGATAAAAACTAACTATAAAGGCCTTAAATCTGAACTTTATGATTCAGTGTTTCTCATGCAGCAATTTACTATAACTGAAATGAGGACACTGTGTCCTTACATGACTGATGTTAATTTGGGTCTAAAACATAGGACATCCCTCATAATGAAGTATGGGTTTGGGTGTGTCAGAAACGTGTGTGGCTTCATTTGAAATTAGCTCCACAGCTGAACATTACAGGAAAAGAATATGCTGAAGTTTCTTCCCATACCATAGCAGAGAATGTCACCAATGAGTGACTCATTGCCTGAGCTATATTTTCAGTTTCTGGTGTGTTTGGTCATCTTTCTCCTGTGTGGGAAGATGGCATGTCTGGTCTCCCAAGCCCCACTCTTTGTGCAGTAGCTGAGACATGGCCAGCTGCAAAGATGAAACAATTGTAAAATATACCTCTTCTCCTTATTTTTCCAGCGACCCGTGTCAGACAGCTGGAAAACTTACAGTGAAATTGCATTGACTGTGTGCTCTTCACACCTGGTCTGTAACACACAGAGTAGGTTCACCACTGACACACCACAGTGTGCTTCCTACGTGGCTCTCAAGGCCCCTAATGGGGCACTTTGGGATATGGTTTAGTGGTGAACAAAGCAGTGCGGGGTTACCAGTTGGATTTGATGATCTTTGAGGTCTTTTCCAACCTTAATTTATGATTCTAGAGGTTGTACCGAGGCAGGGGACAGTCTGTTCTCCCAGGTAACAAGCAAAAGGACAAGGGGAAGTGGAAGTTATGGAAGTTATACCAGGGGATGTTTAGATCGGATATTAGGAAAAAATTCTGCTCTGAAAGGTGGTCATGCACTGGAACAGGCTGCCCAGGGATCCTGTCCCTGGAGATGTTCAAAAGGCATGTAGATATAGCACTTACATGTTGTAATGTTGAATACAACAGTGTCAGTTTAAGTTGGACTTGATGATCTTAGAGGTGTGGTCCAACTTTAACAATTCTATGATTCTGATGAGAAGACCTCCATTATCCATGGCAATCGATATCTCATCTTTTCTGTTTTTGAAGGTGGTCTATTTATGTAATTTCAAAAAGAAGCATCCTTGATTTAATAAAAATAACCATACTCTCACATACAGAGAGGACAGCTGATGCTGTTTCTGGGGGAAAAAAAGAAGAATAATATTTAGGACGTTGTCAGGACCCTTCACACTAAATGGAAAACATCAAAACTGATATGATTGCACCGTGGATTTTACAGGGTACATTCTCTCTAATATCTACTTTTATCAGGGTACAAAAGTCACTGAATTGTATGGAATACCACCTGAGGCAGAATTTCTGTCCAGACCTTTCAACAAACTTATTTAGCCAGCTTCAGTTTCTAACCAGAGCCCTCACTGTATGGAAGCTACATATGGTCATATGGTTCTTGTGCATCTATGAGTTTTTCTTGTCTGATGCTTATGTTTTATTATTTCAATATTAGCTCAGCCTAGTCAGTTTCAAGCAAGCCTGCCAAGCCAGAAGATACAAAGGTCATCATGTGAAAATGACACCATGGGTTCTCATGTACTGCTCTGCCCACAGTGTAGTATGCCAGGGTGTGGAGGACAAACTCCTTTATGTATATAGTACTTGTTGGTGATGAAATACTCCTCCTAAAATAATAAAAGAAGCAAGTGAACACACTGCAGTAATAGAAAGAAATCTGCAGATGATTTGTATGCAAAACAAGAAAGAATAGTTCCATTTGCTTGACAGACTACTGTCTGCTTGCTCTGAACTAGCTCACTCCTTTTATTCTTCCTTTTTTCTCTTCAAGCTGTTGTACAAGTAGGCTGAGTGTTTTACCATGCTGAATTCTGATATTTATGCAAGTGGACTGAGTACTTGCTATACATCTTTGTGCACTAGAAGCTGAACTTCAACACCTCTTTTGACTATTGAAAAGATGTATCGTGTGTGTATATGGAGAAGGAATAATTATGGGGCTTCCTTGCTATTTATACTTGTTTTCTCTTCCTTTTTTCAGTTTTATGCATCCACTGATTGTTATCACAATCATATTTCTTCTATGTGATAAAAAATGTAATAGAATGAAGAAATGTATTCATATCTCTTTCAGCACCTCATCTTACAGCCTTACATGTTTTACATCTTTCAAATACTTGAAACAAATGCATGGTTGTCACATCCTGTCTTCCCCACGGAGATTTGGTTGATCTCATATATATACCCATTTCAACTGGACTTCACAAGCATCATGACAGATAGCAGGACAATTTCGAATATGATGATCTTTCTGGCTTATTCTATTACTTTCTTTTCCTCGATGATCAAGAGAGACACACTTCTTCCTCTTTGCTCACTCATTATTTCTTTGTATGGAGAAGTTGCCTTGTGTGCTCAATCACTTCCTTTCTATGAGAAATTCATTAGACATAGATACAGTCACTCAAGCTATTTTTTAAATTCTGTTGAACATGTATTTCTGACAAATGCTACGTGTTCACTCCAAGGCATGATGCAGTGTTAGTCATCTTTATGTATTCATACTAAAAATAGTCAACCCCACAGCCAACTACCTCTGTGTTAGTGGAAGCCAGCTCTGTGACTGTGGAAGGGTGACTAACTCCTAGAGCAAACATTCTCCAGAATGCCTCCGCTTACTCAGTTTAGCTAGGACATTTCCTCCACTCTCTACAAGATTTATGTTCTAACCATTGTCTTCAACATTAGCTTTGTATTGACAATGGTAATGAGAAACATTTAGCATGAAACTTTGTTCCAAATTTAAAAGATGCTCTTTAGCAAGTTAAAGGGGATATCTTTACTGTTTGTACTGCCTCATGTTCCATTTTTGCTAAAGCATATGAGATCAAAGTATGCCCTAAGGCATCTTACATCACTGCTACAGTTTATAAACTGTGTGTTGGCCATTAACTAACAACAATTGATTGCTGTCAGATTTCACCAGGCATCACAGAAGGGGTCAAACTGATAAAAAAATTTACAAGATTTTACTTTACAAGTATATTACAAGGGAATGTGAGAATCTTCCTGGTAGCAGAGAAGATAGCTGTTACAGACTTTTCTCTTCTGGACTAAGCCAGATCCTTGTAATGCCAAATAATGGTTACAGTTAGCAACAAAGTGTACATTGCCATGCCTCTTATATGTATATGCATGTTTGTCTACAGCCACAGATACATTTTTTTGTGTGCGAAATATTTCAATATTAATATATAAATATTATTGATAAATAAAAGGATGTATGGGCAAAAACTGACGTGTCACTTCCAGCTGGTATTTTTGCAATCTACATTTCGAGTCCTAGTTCTGAACTTAGCACGTAGGTAACTCTTTAACTGAAACATATTTTCAGAAACCAGGCAAACATATGTCAAGCCAAGGTATTAACACCAGTTAGAAAGAAAACACCAGTATGAACTTTCATCTGGAACTTGAAGCATTGCTGTGTCCACTTCTGGGCCTCTTGCTTTAAGAAAGACATTGAGGTGCTGGTGTCCAGAGCAGGGTAATGAAGCTCGTGAAGGATCTAGAGAGTAAGTCCTAGGAGAAGCAATTGGGAGAGCTGGGACTGTTTAGCCTGGGGAAGAGGAGGCTCAGGGGAGACCTTATTGCTCTCTACAGCTCCCTGAAAGGAGGTTGTAGTGAAATGGGAGTCAGCCTCTTCTGCCAGGAGACAAGTGACAGGACAGGAAAACAGTCTCAAACCATGTCAGGGGAGGCTCAGGATGGACATCAGGAAGGAAGAAATCCTTCATGAAGCTACCATGCCTTGAAGTTTTCAAGAAACAACTGGACGTGGCACTTAGTGCTGAGGTCTAGTTGACAAATTGGTGACAGGTCAAAGGTTGGACTTGATGATCTTGGTCTTTTCCAACCTAAATGATTCTGTGATTCTGTAATTCATAAAAATAATAAGTTCAGAGGAAATATATCAGAATTTATCCTACAAAGTTGTTTTGATGAAGTGTGGTTAAAAAGATGAAAGGACTTAGATTTCAATCCTTATGTTTAAAGCTAAGTATTTGCTTTGCTATTACCATATGATAAAAAGTTGGACACGAGCCAACTGTGTGTGTTCACAGCCCAGAAGGCCAGCCACATCCCAGGCTGCCCCAAAAGCAGCATGGACAGCTGGCCAGGGTGAGGGAGGGAATTCTGTGCCTCTACTCTGCCCTTGTAAGAGTGCAGAATGTCCTAGCTGGAGTGCTGCATCCAGCTCTGGGGTCCTCAGCATGGGGATGATGTGGACCTGTTGGACAGAATCCCGACAAGGGCCACGAAGATGACCAAGGGCCTGGAGCACATCTGCAGGCTGAGGGAGCTGGGGTTGCTCAGCCTGGAGCAGAGAAGCCTTCAAGGAGACTTTACAGCACCTTCCAGTACCTAAAGAGTGATTATAAAATCCCTCTTTAGGGATCAGTGGAGACACTTTTTATACAGGCAAAGAGTGAGAGGACAAGGATTTGAAATTGAAAGGAGGCAAATTTAGAGGTTAGGAAAAAATTCTTTACTCAGAGGCTGGTGAAGCACTGGAATAGGTTGCCTGGAGAGACTGTGGGTGTCCCATCCCTGGAAGTGTTTTGTGGCAGGTTGGATGGGACTTTAAACAACCAGATATAGTGTATGGCCTCGCTGCCCATGGCAGGGGCCTTGGAATGAGATGATTTTTAAAGGCCTTTCCAACCCAAACTATTATTCTGTTCGATGATTCTATGATTCTATTTGAAATGAAGGCTTGTCTGCTCCCTGAATCTTGGACATTTTCCTTCCAGAATTTAAACAGAGGTGACAAGAAACTGTAGTTAGTTAATTTTATTTCAATGTTAGTCATTCTAAAAACAGCTATCTCCACAAGCACCACAGAAATTAACAATTAATGCTCTTACTGACTGTTCAAAGTAATTATTTTTTATTGTTTCTAAATGTACTTTTTGTCAAGGACACACCACTCTTGACTAGTTTCCTGTCTGCTCTTGACACAACAGAGATCTAGAACAATATTAGCATGACAAACAGAAATAACATCAAGGGGCATTATATACAAAACAAATTACTTGCTTTTACCTCACTGACTGCCCAGACTGTCTTAATAAATAATACCCTGGCTCCGATTCAACTCCCTGCTTGCAGTCCTAAAAATTATGGCAGAGACTGTTTCAATGTGTGTACTGAAAAAGAGAGATACATGCTCAAGCAAAAAAAAAAAAAAAAAAAAAAAAAAAACAAAAAAAAAAGCGGGGGGGAGATCAGTCTTTAGCTATCTATATCTAAAAAGAAACAATTTCATTTCTAATCTGGCCTTGGAAAAGAGGTGCAAAAATATCTCTCATCTGGTGTGTGCAACAGTTTTAAAGTAGTATACTCTAGAGGATCAAATTATTCAGGCAGCTGAATGAGAGGCAAAACAAGAGCCAAGGATTTTGAATAAATACTACAGCTGTGGGAAATGAGTTGCAGAAATAAAAGGAGGAGGGACCAGCTAGTTTTGAGAGTAATAACCATATGAAATCTAAAGGAAACAGAGCAAAACTGAGTCTGATTTAACCCTAAATAACTTCATTGAGTTCATTAGAGTTCCATAGGGTGCTGAATACATCATCTCAGAAATTGGTTGGTATATGGTGGTTGTGAATAAGAGAGGGAATTCTGCAGAAATGCCAGTCCTTTTGTCTTAAGGGTTTTATATTATACTATTTCAGCAAACTTGGAAAGTGACAGACTCAGAATGGTAGCTAGAGCCAACAGCATTGCAAGCAGGTGTTACACAACTCCCCAGCTCCCCCAGCTCGAGGGCTCTGCCTTCATCCACAATTCCTCTGCTGCTCTCAGTTTGGATCACTCCATGCTGTTAACTTTGTGATGAGCTGGGTAGTGCTTTTGTTACGCATACAGATGTGCAGCACTGACTAGAAACAGATCTCAAGATTGTTTCCACTCTAGGTATCTTGGCCTTTTGTCAGAGCTTTTCTGTTTTTCCATGCTTTTCAGTCCTCCGTGTTTGTAAGGTTAAAAATAAAATGGGCTGAGCCACCCAAAAGTGATTCTCCACTAGGGACTGTTTCTGCTTCTGCAATTCTGTTCAGTGCACCCTTCCTTCCTGTTGACTTTGCTGCTTTGGATCTCCCAAGCTAAGTCTCTTATTGCCAGAGAAAAGATTTTGTTGCTCTCCGTCAGTCTTTCCTCCCCACCATCCCCATAAATGCTTGGGCATGACTAGCAGATGAGTATTGCTTCACATGGAATCTTGCCTTCTGTCTGTCAGAAAAAGAACGCATTTCTGCCTTCAGCCAAAAGGCAGAGAAACAAATAGTGCATCCTTCTTCACAAGGAAACTGTGTTTTATGTAAGATACATTGCGTCTGAAAATATACACCCAGAAACTGTGACTTCCTGAATCAGACCTAAGTTCCTCTCTGCCGGAGCAATCCGTCTGAAGAGGCCCTTTCAGGTTTCACCTTTAATTATTTCCTATGAACTTGTACAATTTTTCCTAGCTTTACTGGAGATGGAAGACAGAAAACTGAGATTAACTCAGAGAAGGAGGCCTACCACTCAGAAATATCAAAAACTACACAGGCTAATTTTCAGCATTCTTTTACCTAACTGTGAAGTCAAAAAGATGGAATCTCTGCCAATCCCACCCCCCTTTCTTGTTCAAAGGACTCCTTGGCCACAATATCAAAAGTTCTTAGATGCATTGTATTTGCTTTTTGCATACAGCTCAAACCATGTCCATCTCTCCATCTAACTCCTAACATCAGGCAATACTGATGGTCAGCTTAAACTGTTATCATTTACACTACAACTGCTCTGGGCAGGAGACTGACTCAGTTTCACGTGCTGGGTTCACTGCAACAAGAACACAAGTCATGTAGAAATGTGTTGATTTTGCATTCAGTTTCTTCAGAACAGAATAAATTCCACATGATACTTCACTCCTGACTCTAAATACTGAGAGTTTGATGCATTTGGTGCTCAGGGGAGGGCTCAGCATTGTGGTGGGGAGCCCACCAAAGCCACTCTGTCATTCACCTCCTCAGCTGGATAGGGAAGACAAAATACAATGAGAGTCTTATAGGTTGAGATAAGGACAGAGAGAGATCACTCACCAATTTCTGTCATAGGCAAAGCAGGTTTCAGCTGGAGAAATTAGTTTGATTAATTAACAAGCAAATCAGAGTAGGGTAGCGAGATATAAAACCAAGTCTTAAACCATGTTCTCTCTACTCCTTCCTTCTTCCAGGGCTTAACTTTCCTTCCAAATTCTGTACCTCCTCCTCACAAGCAGAACAGAGGGATGGGAAATGGAGACTGCAGTCAGTTCATCACACATTGCCTCTGCCACTTCTTCCTCCACGGGGGGACTCCTCATATGCTTCCCCTGCTTCATCATGGGGTCCTTCCTCCAGGAGACAGCTCTCCATAATCTTCTCCAATGTGAATCCTTCCTCCAGGCTGCAGTTCTTCACAAACCATGCTGCAGAACTTCTCCAGTATGGAATTCCCACAGGATAACAGTCCCCTTCAGGCATCCACCTGCACCATTATGGTGTTCTCTGCATGCATATCCACGCAGGTGGATATGAGCTCCACTGTGCCCTCCACGGGCTTCAGGGGCAAAGCTGCCTCACCCTGGTCTTCTCCATGGGCTGCAGGGAAATCTCTGCTCTGGCACCTCCTCCCCTTCTTTCTACACTGATCTTGGTGCCTGCAAAGTTGTTCATCTCATATTCTCAGTCCTTTCTCCTGGGTGCTGCTGGTGTTGTGCAGCAGAGTTCCTAACTCTGTAATGCCCGAGGTGCCAACACCATTGCTGATGGGCTCAGCCTTGGCCAGCAGTGAGTCCATCCTGGAGCTACCTGGCACTGGCTCTGTTGGACATGGGGGAAACTTCTGGCAGCTTCTCATACAAACCATACCAGTAGACCTCTGCTACCAAAATCTTGCCTCATAAAACAAATACAAGTACAAATTATATAAGAGGAAAAGATTAAGCAATAAATGTTTTCTATTTATCACCCACATTTATAGAAGAACAAAATTCTGGGGAAGCATGATCTGGAAGGAACTTTTGCCTCACCTGAGCTGTTTATTTTCTGCAGTAAACTGCTGTATTTACTCACCTGAGCTGTATTTACTGTAGTAACAGCAGTGTTAGGATCTCAGGCAGTAGGCAAAAGAAGCAGTAAAGCAAGCTATTTAGGTGGGAAGATCTTTTCAAGAAGAACCTGCAATCCAAGATGTTTGTCAAAAAGGGTGGGGAAAAAACATGAGGGAAGCAAACTAGTATTTGGTGCAGTATCCTTCTAAAGCATATCATTGCAGTTACCTATACTCATGAAATCAAGATTAAATCAATCGGAACAATGAATATACAGAGCATTTAGGTTCTTAAATGCTTAAATGCAGAAATAGAGTTTTGAAAACTTCACAGTTTTTTACTATGGTTAACTGAAAAAAATTGTAGATATACTTGGAAAGCCAAAAGATGGCTCCCAGCCACTGGATTCTTCCACACATCCTGTGACCCTGACCATCTTTAACTACAGGTGTCTATAGAAAGCTTTCTATCATGACTTTGGGAGAAGGCCGAATTATCAGTTGTACTTTTCTTCCTTCTAGGGGCTTCTCTCCCAACGCTGGAGGTGGTCAGTATTTTGGTAAATGATATCAGTTTCTTCCTGGCAGGAAGGAAGGAGGAGCCTGTATCACATGTATGAAAGATAATTATAAGAGCTTTATTTTTTTAGAGCAATAAATGTAGGGCTTCTTTTGTTATTCTTTCTTATGTTGCCATTTCAAATATTTTCTATGGAATTATTCTTAGAGCACATGGATGTATGTGCATACATACACTGAGGAAGTTCACAGTCCACACATGAGAATTTGTTCAGGGATCTCAAAAAAAAGAGGGAAAATACTACTTTCACATCTGGCAGTCATTTGTTCATCATAGAACTGTGTATCTGAAAGCATTGCATAATAGGTATGCAGGGCCAAAATCATTCTGGGTGTAACAGTACTGACGTCAATTCCCTTACACCACGAAAGAATTTTTTGTGTAGAATGCAAACTGTTTTCATGAAAGACAGAGAAACACTTCAGCATGGATGCTTCTTGACTTTATTTTCTTTAAACAGCTGTCAGCTGGTAGACATTGGCTTGCTGGCCAATTGAAACAAATGAGATGGACCATGAAAAGGCAAAAAAGGAGAATGGGTATGGAGACTAAAACAATTGGTATTGAGGATTTGAAATGCTATGTGCTGTATGTAAGGGATGTTATTTCAGACTATATCTAGAATGGTCACTTGAATTGTGTACCTACTATAAGCTAAAAGACACAGGGTATGCTCCTGAAATGCCTAGGATTTTTTCATAACTAACATGCTTTGATCTCCTAGAAACAGGAATAATTTCCCGCTAACAAAGGGTAAAATTTTTAGGCACATCTACATGACTTAAAAAGCAGAAGAGCTCTTGAAAAAATGCAGGAGCAATTTGCAATTTGCAATTCCTGTGTTATCACTTAAATTTTAAATCTCCAAGTACATTTCCTTTCCTGTTTTTAAGGTGGCTGGTCCTTGGAGCACTCCCTAACTCACAGTGCTAAAAACAGGCAGATTCCTTTAGCTGACACTTGAATTTACCTCCTGGTTTCATCTGTTGTGGATTATGAACCATTCTACTAGCAGAGAAGCAGGAAGGGGAATTTCTTGCAGAAATGTCATGAAAAAAGGGAAAATTAATATCTGGACTCATTGACTGATGGCTGCGAAATTAATATTTCTCTAAGTTTTGTGATGTTGAATTTTTGTTTTGAAATCCAGAGGATTTTTTGGGTGATCCTTTGTGTCCTAAGAAAGGCATATGTTGTACATCTTCCTAAAGCAGCAATGCAGATTATCAAAAATATTACTGTTGAACCGTAAGACATTATAAAGGTTTAGGCTCTGCATATTAAGACATTATAAAGATGTAGAGCCCACATATATTACAGAATTATATGAACACTTATTAATTGCATGTCTGTAAATCTTAGCCATGATATTTCAGGGTACCTTTGTGGTGTCAGTGTAATTAACGTAATCTTTACTATAAACAGAACTTTACCTTTATCCCAAAATCAATTAAAAATTGTTTCACAGATCACCTATCGTTTTTCACGTAATGTCTGTAATTTACAAACTGTATCTGTCTGTAATTTGCTAACTGCATTGTCCTGTGCAGAGGAAACAGCACGACACAGTTTCCTCCCTTATTCCTCCGTGTCTTTGGGCTCCTGAGCCTGCTCAAAAGGAATTCCTGAACTTCTCTGGACAGAGTCTACATCTGCTGCTGATACTTACAGTAGGCACAAAACTAATTATGCCAGTCACAGCTTAACCTGAAATGCTAAATCAGGTCCTTTCAGCTAGGAATACTACCACTACAAAAAAGTTGTGTCCTTTTTTTTTCAGTTGTACAGCTCCTTCTTAGAGAATTATAATATTAAATGTATCTGCTGAATAACTTTTGTGGGGTTTTTTTTAACTTTTTTTCCTTTACAGTGTTCTTCCTTTGATTCTATTTAGTGGGAACAGGATCATGATACAGGAAATGGACATATACACATTTAAGGATACAAATACAAACATTTAAAAAATATATTATGGGTATATCCCTTATAAATTTTACATTGGAGTTGGGTGTGAATTTATATTTTT
This sequence comes from Sturnus vulgaris, assembly GCF_052056855.1. NCBI lineage: Eukaryota > Metazoa > Chordata > Aves > Passeriformes > Sturnidae > Sturnus > Sturnus vulgaris. Next base: position 17,773,762 of record NC_142248.1, on the reverse strand, counting down.
TATATTTTCAGCTAGTTTGTTTAATTGAAACTTAACTGAACTAAATTGAACTACATCAATATAAACTAGCTGCTAGAAAGCAAAAGGAAAAATCTGTACGTGTGCATAGGCACATATAATTTTAATCATAAAACTATTATTATTTCTTTAATTGAGCAACTTCAGACTGAAAAAAGTCAACATTTGCAACTTCAAACACCAAACATCAAATAACATCCTTAGTCTAGCCTCAGTTAACCACATAGTGACTAAATATAGCATCAGCTAGTCTTCAGGATGTGTCCACAATAACAGATTACTCAAAATGTTCTGCTGCTATTCCTTACCTAATATTATGTCTACAACAAAATGTGGAAGTTTAAAATACCTCTGTAATTATGGTAAACAGACAACAATCACTAAAATTGCAAAGTACTGTCCACTGTTCCTAATCTACAGGCTGTATATAGAAAACTAAATTAAACAATGCTGCCTACCACTAGTAATCAAATGAATACTGAACTCCAGGTGTTGTTGAAGCACAGGGGAATCATATTTTGAGTGAGATACAAATTCCAATCCTCTTTTTTGTTAAGATTTTTAGATGATTTCTAATGCTGAACAATTAACATGTTTCCTTACTAACTGTGTTGAGAATTTTTTCACAGACGCTTTTAAATGTAGAATTCATCAGAAAAATGACACTATTTCCTCTTGCTTCCTTACTTTGAAACGGGGAAATTACTCAGAGTCCAACAACCTTTATTCAGGTTAGCCAGCAAGGCGAGCCAAATCCGTGTTGGAGCTGCATGCCGAGAGAGGAGCAGGTATCTCCAAGCGCCTCTCCGGGCGCGTTGCGAGGAGAGCAGCTCTGAATTCCGGGCATGGCTCCCACCCCTCCCTGCCCGCGACCCCGCCGCTGCCCTTGCGCTTACGTACAGCAGCCTTTGAGGGAGAACAGGAAGAGGCGAATCAAAGAAGCAGCTGTTCTCTGAATCACAATCCTCTCCGGATTTCTCTATTAAAAAAAAAAAAAAAAACAAAAAAACAAAAAAAACCTCAACAAACTAATAGAAAGATAAGACCAAGAAGCAGCGTAGCATTCCTGGAAGCCACCTCTGCGGCTGCTGCCGAGAAGCTCAGCAGCACGGTGATAAAGACGGGTGCAAGTGCACACGAAGTCTTTTCTTTACAGACTGAGGGTCTCTCTCACTTTGGCTGGATAGCTACAAATTCAGATTCATTTGTACAAATGGTCTGTTAGAAGCTGCCTTAGTTTGGCTCCAGAATGTTCCCTTCTATCACACCCTGAGTAAAGGCTTCCCAAGCCCGTTTTTAATATTTCCAAAGTTTGTGTTTAAGATTCAGCTCTTTGCTATTCAAATATATATACATTTTTAGTCTATTTGTTTCCTGGCCTAAATAAGCATGTAGAGGTCAAAATCTAATATCAACACCCTGTAAGCAGACTCCTATCAAGACACCTATGAAACGTTTATAGATTTGAATAATGGTTGTTTTGCAAATTCAAGAAAATCTCTTCTTTTTTCATTTCAGAAAGACCAACTTGATCTGTGTTTTTCTGAATGCAGATTACCTGTTTCTAATAGAGCTGTAAGATGTCCTGAATTTCAAAATAAACTTTATTTTGTCTTTCATATAACAGATGAATTAAACGGCTTCTGTAAAGACACTCCCAAGATAATTGTAAAATAGACAAAAATCAGAGCCATTTGTGGCATCTGAAATGCTTAGAAACATGACTGAAACCATAATCTATAAATATGGTTTGAGTTTTCTGGCCAGAGACCTGACTTTCTGTTCAGGTTTTGCCTGGAATTTTATCAAAAATTAGAGGTTACTAGCAACAGCTAAGATAATAAAATCATAGAATATCCTGAATTGGAAGAGACACACAGGGATCATCGAGTCCAACTCCTGGCACTGGACACCCCAAGAGTCACACCCTGTGCCTGAGAGCGTTGTACAGACACTTCTGGAACTCTGTCAGGCTGATGCTGTGAGCACGTCCCTGGGGAGCCTGTTCCAGTGTACTTTTCCTCCATTAAATTGTACCCAAAATCGAGAAGTAAGTTCATTCACAACTGATCAATTTCCATGCCAATTCCTGAAAGCTTCTTACATTTAATTCCTTCTCTCAGCTGCTATTTCCCTTGTGCTATTTAGAGAAACAAAGAAAACCCAAACAACAAAACAAACAAACAAAAATGAAAAAGAAAACATTAATGACTCTCCTTCCTGGCTCTTAGTTCCTTCCTTTCTTTCTGCCTTTACTGAGAAATTGTATTCTGTGTGATCCTCTTGAAAACTAGACACTTGGTCATTCCATAATTTATGTATCAAATCAGATGCAGACTTACTTAGATTAATAGATATTAATATTCCCTGGACTTCCACTTGTTATGCTCTTCCACAGTACAGCCACATGGTTCTGAAGTTTTACCTACACTCTTCCATTTTCCCATTCAAATCTAGGTTTTTTTCATAGTCTAATACCTTTTAGTTAAAGGAAACCAGGAACTCCTTTCAGTGGGTCAATATGAAAAGAATTTCTAGAAAGTATGTACTCAAACCAGTACAGGGGCAAGTTAGTGAGTATGATACATTTAGTGTAATAAATCCCTGCCACCTAATTTAGGAGTCTCTCTGGTCAAATTACATGACCCACCCTGGAAAGTGTTCAAGGCCAGTTTGGATGGCTCTTTGAGCAACCTGGTCTAGTGAAAGGTGTTCCTGGTCATGGCAGGGGGGTTGGAACTGGGTACTCTTTAAAGTTCCTTCCAACCCAAACCATTGTATGGTTTTATGATTGTGCCTCCTTGCAAAACCTTTACATTCCTTCAGTGAAATAATACATGCATGTGACTAATGGAAGTGGCTACATTGCAGGATACTCGCAGTTTTGAGGATATGGAACAGGTTTTTATGTGTTGAGGACAAAGTCTGTCACTCACATTTCAGATTTCCAGTGTCTGACATGACACCAGAAAAATGTGACCACAACTTACTTGAAACATATTTGGGGACAACATGAAAAATGCATAGACCTCAGGGGATAAGGGAACTGCCACATTCCACCATGACTCAGTTAAAAATGAAAGCATGATATGCAGAGAGTGCTGAAATTGGACATTTGGTACTTTACTGCTCTGTAGATATTAAATGTCACCATGGACCTTCAGAAACCTTTTCTCCCGTTCATTGTGTTTTTAACCATAGATGTTAATAAATTTCATAATGTAGAAGATGATGAAAAAAACAAGTCTCTCTGTTCTGACATTATTAAAATTATGTTTTAAATTCCCATTCTAGTAATTTCTTTAGACCTTTTCCCATATATTTTGCATGTGGTACTAATATGGGCAGAAAAAAGGACTTCCCAACAAGTTTAGTTGGTGACCTTGGATGACACTTTACATTACATAAAGTGCAAAAACAGACCTAGTTAATTACTTAAAACATTTGTTCTCTTGATTAAACATTTCATGAATACATGACTTTAATTTTCATTGTAACTTGGGCTTCTGAATGGAAAAGTCACTATTGAAAAAGAGCTTAGATGACTGACTTGGAGATTTTTTGATCATCCTTTGTTAGCTTTAGCATAAAAAAAAAATTGAAGCACACATTCCTGTAATATTTCATCAGGTTCTGACTAACAGAGAATCAGAAATGTTCTAAAATGTGCAATTACAAACAGGCATAAACTCTGAGACATTTTTGTGGTTTCAGAGAAAACTGACTTAAGTACATATGTCTGGAAAGTCCCACCAAGAAGCCACTTCTGTATTTTCAGGAAATTAAGCAAAAAGGCCTACTGCAATTTTTCTATTGTCAATTGTTTATTTATTTTAAGCCACTTAATAAGAAATTTGTGATTGTAGGTGCAGTATTCAGACCACAAAGAAATTTTTTGAAGATAAAAGAGTTGTTTACATAAACAACTGTTCTCAAAAATGTTGAGAATGGTCTAATGGTCTTATATTCTGTGAGACTGTGAAGAGTGGGAGGTTTCAAAGCTTTTTTGTAGCTGTGGAACCAAGTCACGATCACAGTCATTCTCTTAAGCACTTTGTTTTTACTTCCTTTTTCTGGAATGACCCACGGAGACTACTGGACAGATGAAAAGTAATAGCATATGCCAGAAGATGCCTCTGAAAAGTCTCGACCAAAAGGGTGACTGAAGAGTAGTATCCTGAATTTTACTCTGAATTGCTGCTCTTGAGCATAGGAACAATGGATCTGAAGGACCCTGTAGCCCCACATCCTGTCTCCAGCATCAGTCAAGAGCAGGGACCTGCAGAAAAGTATAAGAAGAGGAAGACTATTATTGTCAAGATCCTCATGACCAGCAGATTGGAATTGAGAAAATTCTTTATATAAGAGCCTTGGGTTTGTCTAACTCCTTATTCTATCACCTAAAATATCCATAACTAGATGCATAAAATCCAGTAAAAGTGGATTATAATGCACTTTCCCAGTCTATTGATTCTTTCAGATTTGAAGATTTCCTGATCCTGTTACCCTTTGTGCAGTAATCCACCAACAAGTCTCTCTCCCAGTTAGATAACTTTTCCCTGAAGTGCTGTAAATTGCCAAAATCCACGATGTCCTTTGGTAACAAGTTTCACAACCCTCCTACCCCTTCTGCTTTGAATTTTACTGCCAGAGCTTAATTTGATGGTCACTACTTGCAGTTGATAGAGACTGCAAGAAGTTGGTCCATGTTAATAAATGTTAGAAGGACTAAAATTACAGTCAAGGGGATTCTGATGTAGCTCAGAATAACATTTCCCATTTTCAAAAAGCAAATGTCTTCATCATACTTACTCTCTGCATTGACAAAAAGGAAAGTATTTTTCCTTTTTTTCGGAAAGTGTACTAGATCAAAGGCTTTTCCAATTCTCTCAGAGTTTCTGGATTTCAGAGGCACTTTCTGTCTAAAGCCCCTGGCAATCCAGAATCCAGGCAGAAGGCACTTGAAAGATTTCAAGCATGAGTAAAGAATCCTCTTCTGATCCTGAGAAAACAGATAAGGAAACCTGGAAACCAGACTTTTTGTAGTAATACAGATATCAGACAATTAGAGACTCGCAGCTGCCAAACTGAAGGCTGATCCTTCAGGATACTTCTACTCTGTCTCAGATGGCCTCTAAGCAATATTGCAAAGTTGTGAGACTCAGAGTGATCCCTAAGCTGCACAATTAGTGATCACATTGGAGGGATCACAAGTTGAAGCTTAAATAGAAAGTATCTGTTTCATATCATTGCTGTGCAATCTTTGCATCTTAGTGCTGAGAAAATAGAGAAATTCTAAAAGACTAACAGAAGATGGAAGGAAACAAGAATATTTTTCATACTGGCATAGTAAGTACTCTAGTTCTGTCATATTTGTGCTACTGAAAGAGTGATGAGTTCACATAGTTTGTACAATCACATCACAGGCACATTGTGGAATGTCCAGCAGCAGTTAAAGACACTGTTCCTTTGTTCAGCTGCCTCTTTGGTGTTGTGAAAGTAATCTGTCTTCTGACAATGCAGGGTGCCTTTTCTTATTACTACCTTACACTTTGTTTTTGATTGCTGTTTTTAGGACAAAGTCCCCAGATATCTTACCTTACTAAAGGTAGAAGGTTGTATAGAGTAGGCATTTTTATGAGGTTTTAATTCTGAAAAATGCAAGCGATGATGTGAATTTACAGAAGAGCCATCCTGTCATGCTGTATCCTGCTACTCCCACACACAGCACAGTGCTGTGTGCAGTGTCACGGCCTTACCTTGCATGAGCCTCCAATCTGACAAGACATGACAGCTGAGCCTGCACACAGCACCATGTTTTAGTGAGATACTAGGGTTTCTCATGCATAGTGACATGCTGATAAACTCTTAATTAGCTGCTGTTTATGAGTGTCTGCTTCTACTGTAGATCTTTATTCCTTTGCCTCTGCCTATACAATGTCTCTATGTGCCAAATATGGATTATATTGCAACTGGTATCCTCTTGTGTGAGCCTATACAAAGGATGAATAGCTGTAAAGCCTTCTGTGAGACATTTTATATGGAAAACTACTTACAAAATATATCGGATTGCACCAGACAACTGCCTAAATTCTGGAGTGAGTATCTGCTAACCATTTATATGCCAAGACTGACATTCAAACTTACTTGTAACTGTATCCACTAAAGTAAAAAACTATTTGGCAAGTAACATTTTTCTGACTCCCAGTTGCCCTGGTACTCAACATTATACCAGCCCAGCACAAGGGTGTCATTATGCTATTTCTCATGTTACCACTCTCTGTGGTCTACTGTGTTCTGTTTCTAATTGAATGCTTCCTTCTCTGATAGTAAAGGTGATTCATATAGTGATATAATGTCCTAAATATTATAGGGTGCTTTTCAGAACACACTAGACACTTTTGCATTAATGCCACTCAATACTGTTCTTTAATTACACACATTTTTCTCAAAAGGGGGTTAAAAAAGACAGTGAGAACTGAAAATAATATGATCTCTAGAGAGATCTGTGTGAGAAAGGTATAAAGATATAAATACAAACTTTTTACTTTGCACTGGAATCAGTGAAAGCATTTCTGACACAACTCCTTTTGTGACAGTATGTATATTCTATGGTGTCTTCCCTTCTTTCAAAGACACATGACGTTCTTTTAGAACATGTTCTTCAGTAAAGACACTGAATAAAATTAGGCTGTTCTTAGAAGCAGATACCTGTTATATGCTGTCTTCGAGCAGCAATGAGCACAGTTGAAATCTGTGCTTCTGTTCGAGTCCCTTGTCACTCCCACAGTAAAAAAACGTGACTGTGCTGAGCAGATGTGACCCCAACTTTTATTCATATTGCACTTTTTTTTTATTATTTACACCTGTATTTAGATTTCACTCTTTTTAAAATTGCTCTGTCATAGGTCATAAGTTATGTTTCCCCACCCTGTGTTTTAATTTGCATACTAGTCATAGCAAAGCTTGCAAAAAACAGAACCTTGTAGAGCAAAATAGGGAGAAACAGGGCAGGCTGTTTCACTAGAACAAAAATTTTTTTTCCCTCTTCAGATACTAAGAGGCTTTATCTGTGAACCTAATGGGTGACTTTATCTCTAAAAATTCACAAACATGCTGAAGTCCTGATGCCCTGCCACTTTAGGTTTAGCAAAGTAAAAAGAGTTACAAAATGATCCTTGTGGCTTGCTACTTAATTTATCTATCCAGTTATTCCTCTCAGAACTTGCAAGGATGGGTAAAAATAATATTCACCCTACTTTGCCACCCCCCTACATTGCCCTTTTTTAACCTCTCTGAGCTTTTCCTCGCCTGATGGACATGGGAGTGACAGCAGATCTTCCTTAGTTTGGCTGCCAAATCCTCTTTTCTTGTGGAAGTTGGGAGACCTGCTAGTAAAGGTACCTTCTGAATATTCAAATTTGAAGGCCATTGTCTGGTTTTGTTTTACTACTTATGTAGTAAGCTGAGTGCTGATAATACAGGATCTCTTCTTTGAAGCTTTAACCCTAAAAGACACCATTTCCACTTGGCAGTAGTTTCTGATTCACATGTTCACTGAAGTCAGGCTTCCTCTTTTGAGAACTGGAGGAAACTAGATTTGTCATTTGAAATGTCAGCAGCTTTTATATGGAAAAAAAATGATGGGAAGTAAAGCCAATGAATGATTTGTATTTCTATCATAACACTGGCAAGACCTCTGAAAACAGGAACAAGAACAGGTCTTGGAATATTTTAAGTGTGATGCCAAATTAGTTCCAACCTGTATCTATTAAAAAGTAGAAGTCAGCAGGAACATAAAACACTCTTGATTTATGTTCCTTAATCTCCTCCCAATGTCATATTACTCTCATTGTACAGTTGGCTTTGCAAGCTCCAGCAAAGGACTGGCAACACCAAAGGCTATGGAAAGCCCTGTGTACACATGTAGAGAAAAGGGATGTTGTCTCCTTAAATAGCAATCCTACTTATTTCTCTCAGTGTGAGATTGGAAATGGTAACATACTCACCACTGGCAAAATACACTTTACAAATTTATTTTAAAAATCAACATAGAACTGTCTTTTATAAACTATTTTACAAACAACCAAAGGGCATTATTATCACATGGACAGAAAATCAGTTTTTGTCAGAATAAAGTTAATTACAAAATCCAGAGCAATATTTACATATTCAAAAGCACAACCACATAACGGCAATGCAAAGAGCCTCTGTGCAGGACAGTTTCTGATCTATTGTCCATTAAAATGGGATCATTTGGCCTATTTTAAGAAAATCTACCTTGAATCAGGTCAGCAGTCTGATGACTTCACCCATTACATTACATTTCAGTGCATTCATCAGAAGAACTGAACACAAGACAGACAGACATGAAATTGAAGGATCAATAAAAATAAAATCTGTGGAAAATGTAGTCTGAGAGCATCACTCAAAAACCCAAGGTGAATGAAATGTTTGTAGATACAGGAGTGCCATGTTTTTGACACAGGATGACAGATGGATAAAGGTGTGATTCACAAGCATTTACTGAATAGAGAATTAATCTCAATATTACAAGCAAATTTGTGCTGCAGAGGAAAGTCTGAGAGAGACCATATGGCTTTAAGTCAGGAAAATAACAGGTTTGCTGCCTGTAAAAAAAAAAAAACCAACCAAACTCTTTTACTGAGGTATGTGGTTTTGATGGCAGATTTAGCAAATGATTGGCACAATTTAATAGAGTGTAATCTTAAGAACCACAGAATTATCCTACATTAGTGGTACATGACTTTATTGTATGAGCTGAAGTCACAGCCTGGCTCTAAATGTTTGTCTATCTTTTTTTTAATATTCATTGTTCATTTTTTTCACAAAAGATATTTTGTTTGAAGCAATGTTAAATATATAATTCAATCTATCTACTAAATTTAGCTTTACTTATTTGGGGGAGAGACTCTAAGAGAAATTTATTTCCATTTGAAAATGTGAACAGTTAACAGGAAAATTCTATTAGTCTTGCAATTAATTTCTTCTTATGGATGCGTAAGTCAAAATTGAAAAAAATCATGTTTGGCAAATTTTGTCCCATTTTGCAGAAGATGTTACATTCCTCTACAACACTAAAAAAAGAGAAAAAAAAAGTTGAGGGAAATCACGTATGTGTTTATTCTAAATATATTCGATGTATACAGAGGAAAAAATATCTGTGTCCTGTTGAGTATTCCTGGAAACTGGTGGCGACCTCTCACAAAGAGGAAACACGCGGCGGGGGACGGAGCACGATGCAGCAGCTTCCAGAAGTCACACCTCAGCCGCACAAAGGAATTTATGCTTTGACTGGAGAGCTGGTGGACAACAAGAGCACTTAGTCCATTGCACGGAGAGCAGCACGCTGCTCGCTCCGGCACGGCGGTACCGGGGCAGCCAGGGCCAGGGGCGCTCCGAACCCGCGGGCTCCGAGCAGCCCCCGGCAGGGAGGAGAGCGCCCGGCGAGCCGAGCTCCGCTCCCAGCGCTGCTGTCCCCCTGCTGCCACGCTTCCTGCACAGGCAGCCACCCCTCCCTCCCAACCAGCCCTGCTCTGGCAGCAGACCTGAGCAAATTACATGCGTCAAGCCCACTTTAATCACAACCCTCGCGGCCACAGAGACACAACTTGTGATCCATCTTCTCAGTAACTCACCCGAAGGCAGACCAACCAGCTGAGGAAATGAACAGCAGTAATTCCCCTCAGAACGTTTGCATCCTCTTCCCAGTACTTCCTCATGTTCCTCATTGCGTCTTTTTTTTCTCAATACAGAACTTCAAATATATGCATGCATAATTCAATTCTGTATTACACAGCTTCTTCTATGATTTTTTCCTATCCTTTGTCAGTTTTAGCATGATTCTTTCCATATTTCTCAAATGTGGGACTAGAAAACAATAACAAGAAAAACAGATCTGAAGTGCTTCCTAGCAACTCTTGCATTTCCACGTTGACCTTCAGTCTTCTGTGTAGCTGTGGAGAACCTCTATCTAGTTTCTCAAAATCTCTGTTGACCACTTCTATAAATCTAGTCAGGGTACCAACTCAAGCGCATAACAGCAGTCCTAAGTGCCCCTAAATTACCTTCAGAAAATACCTGAGATGCCTCTCTTCCATTTACATGCCTGATTAAGTGCTTATTTGCTATGCAGAGCAAAGCTCTTGCTTTGAAAGTTCTGTTTACTTTACAATTATCTTTTTGAACTAGAGCAATGCTAGAGGTTTCTACGCTGGTATTTCCAAATCCCTTCTTGGCATAGTTAATCAATCCAAAAGCCCTTTTTCTTGTTTAAACAGAAGACTGGATTTATGAAGGCCACTAATCAAGTTTCTTTACTTGATGTTATAGTTTGAGTAGTCTCTGAATTTCTCATCTGTAGTTTGAAGACACTGACCTACAGGCCAGCTTAGCAGCTCTGCACTACCCCAGTGAGACAAAACAGTTTTAACTGCTGATAGCCTTTATAGAAAAAATAATACTTTTCACTTTCCTTCTGTAGCTTCAGTAGCTACAGAATGTTTGGCTTTCCTTTTTCCAAAGACTTAGCATGAACAGCTATCTGGGAGAAAGCGGGTGTGTTCCTGTCAGATTCATCTCTGCCTGAAATGTGGAATTTAAGAAGTGGTCCTTTAACTTCTCTGAATGAAAAGTTTTTTCTTTGTTCACTCTTTCTTCTTTTTCAGAATCAATTCACTTACAGGAGAACATGATCTGTCAACTTCTTGTGGGACTCCATGTTATTTTAGCCCCCAAATTCACTAAATACAAAGAATTATTTTTGCTATGTTCACATCCCTCTTAAGATAGCCTCTCTTCTTAGTGATTTCAAGCATGCTTCAGTATTAGCCAATATATAAGGCACAGTATGTATATTTTCATTCTTCCAAGAATAGCCTAGTACTAAATAACCATAAATCTGTTGGAGACTGATCCCAGCTGAGATCACAACTCAAAATTCCAAAACTCAGAGCGGAGCCCAATGTTTGAATCGCTTCTATCCAAAACTATATGAAACCTCCATGAATGTGGCTAAAGTACTTCATCATAGGCAGCTTCAATTGTTTTCTGTCTCTGCTTAGCTGTTTTCATGGCCTCAGTCTTGTCACTTTATCTTTCTCACACTCAATTTCTCCAGCTATAAAATGGTGTTAAACTGTACTTCTTTGTAAAGTATTATAAGATAAACTGGGGCAATGTTTCTGTAGTCCTGGAGTTCTGTTATAGTGAAGATTGTACTGAATATAAGCAACAGATTTCTGTGCCATTCATCACAGGTACAAAACCAAAACATTTTTCTGGATATCAAAAGTGACTGGACTGTAGTTGTTGCACTCCAAGTAATAATCCATTTGTGAGTGACAGATATAGTTACTAGGTGATGTATAGCATGGAGTATCTACCTGAGGACTTCCAATAAAATGGATACCTTTGTTCACCTTTAGTCTGTGATCTGGCATATAAATGGAAAGTCAGAGAATTTAAAAGTTTCCACATTTGGTATGCATGTTGGTAATATTAAGACTGGAATTTGTTAAGGAAAGCATTATTTAACCAAAAAGTACCTCCACTTTTAAAAGACAGCATGCATTTCTGGCAGATGCTTCTCAATAGAGGACAGCAATGAATCTTTTACTGCTTTGCACATGCAGGTCATTGCCAATTATGCAAATAGAGTAGATAAGAAACTAGAGAATCTTAGATTGGACAGTGCTCTTTACTAGGATAAATAATTCAACAAATATAGAAGTAATCAACCTTGGAAAGAGGTTTACTTAAAAAAAAATACCACTTTTGCAGTAAATTCAGTTACCCAGTCCTTGCATCATCTTTCCTTACAAATTGGCCACGTACTCATGCTGACCTAAATTACTGGTTTGTAATTGGACACAACCTTTGAAAAGTTTCTCATTTGGGACTGAACTTTTTATGACCTGCATAGAAAATTGCTATTTGAGGAGAAAAAAAAAAAAAGACCATAATTTGAGCTGATGAGTTCCACTCATAGGGAGACAACAATTGATCTGGGAATTTAATTTATATAGTGATCATTCCGAAAAGCATTTTATAAATATAACAACCATAGAATGCTTTTCTGCAACTAAAGAGTTAAATCTGACCCTTAAAAAGCATTTAAAGCAATTTCTGATCGTTTTCTTTTGGCCTTCCTGTCCTTTCATGCTTTCATGCATGAGATGCAAAACAAGTCCTTCACCTGGGATTTCTATGTAAAAGTTAGGTCACCAGCCTTACTGCTGAAATTGGTTGGTTGTCCCTATGATAAATTAGTGATTTACTAAATAAAATCATTCTGTGCTGCAGATTTATTTGCCAGTGCTGGCCTTATGTATGTGGACAACAAATCTGAAAGTATGTTTCTTGTTGTAGCCAAACAAATCTGAATTTGAACATGTACGGTTTATAAACTGCCAGCTAGATCCAGACAAGCTGACTATAGATAATATGTAGTTTTTGCCTATAAAGCAGAGGTGTAATGGGTCAGTTAGTTCACTTACAGCTTTTCTTCAGAATGCCTTCTCAGGATGGTGTAGACAGTTGCTAAGATCAGAAATCTGCTCAGCAAAGTGTGACTCATATAAGCAATAGTTTGCTGAATCATCCATTTTTACAGTTGAAGGGTTTCACTCATTCTTCTTGCATAGCAATTGCACAAATGCAGCCTAAACTGGGTATAAAATGCTCCTCAATGTGGAGACGTTACTTTATACTCTTTGAACTCAGTTAGTTCCTGTACAAATATTACTCACCATAAAGAGCAGTGGCAAATAGAACTTGAAGAAGAAAATCCAGGGCACTGATTCTGGTTATATGACATGCTCTATGGAATAAAACATACAAACTCACACATACACAAAAAAGGGGTTATGTTGTAATTTATTTTGCAGCTTAGGTTTTTATCATGTTGCTTTAGTCAAAGATTCTACTGTTAGGGTTTAGAAGTAATCTTATGTTTATAAAAAAAAAAAGAAAAGGAACTTCTCTCAAACCAGTTACTAGTGCTAACTTTGCTTTAGAAAGAGCTTGTTTTGAAAAAAAATTGAACATGTTCACTCCATTAATTTTGTGTCAGTAGCATAATATCTGAGTTTATAAATGTGATAGTCATTACATAAGTCAGAACTTCGTTCCTTGTTTTTAATTGACTTATAAAATACAAAGAATTAAATCATGTTTTGCACTATCAAAGGATCTTCATAAAAGTTTCATTATTGAAAGTAAATTCCATCTCCACTATGCCTTTTGCATAAAACCCCCAAGGGAATGTACAAATATTCTAAGCTAAATCTTACAACCCTAGCATAAAATACTGATAATAACGGGGGCTCAGGGTACAGAAAGAGCACTATACGTTATTAGGTTCACTGCTCGTCATTATCATCATCACAACAGCTAACACTGAGAAGAAAATAATTTGAAAAGTACCTTGCATCTGCAAGTCAGCAAGAAAAACACCAAGGAAGGTGCTGAGACCGGACTGGCTGGATTCAAACTTCCGGTTTTTTCAGACTTGTAACTCCATTCATCTCTGGAACAATTTTCAGTCCTGGAAATCTTTTGTCATAAATGTATGTTTTATATTTGTCTGTTTCAGTAGTATTGACAGCAATAGTGGTATGTATTATTATTTCCTTCATGTGCAAAACACCAGTTTCTGAGCACCAAGGATACTCAAATGTCTGTGATCTCAGACCTGACAAAAGTTGGGTTGCCAGACAAAAACTAACCTGTACTGAGTTACAGCAGCATGGATGTCCGTAGGTTACTGTGATTAAAGCACTACCAAAACTCAGCTTGGTTCTCTGATTTTTGTTGAAGAAAATTACTGTTTCAGCTTCATTTAGAACTAAGCCTGTTATCAGTAGCAGCTTCTGTAGGATTTACTTCTTGAACACTTATAAAATAATGTTAAGAGAAGTGCTAACACATAAGCTACTCGACGCTGCTCTTTAGGAAAGAAGAGTGACCAAGGTGGAGACTGACATCAGAGTAAGAAAAACTTTTCTCTCTGCATGTCTTTTCTTGAGATGCAATGTGATTGTAAAGCTCCATTTTAGAAATACAAAACTGGTCAGGCATTAGCTCCTAATACATTTGTGTTAAGTTATAAAATATGACTGTTTGTACTATGAAACTCTGAAAAGGATTTTGGAGTTTTTGGATATATTAACAGCCCAAAATGGTTTTCGTTCATTAATAAAACTAGTTAATCTATTTTCCATCCTTTAACCAAAACTAAGCACTTCCTGAAACCCTTAGTAACTGTGTTACAGCACACAAACTCCTCTAATAAGCTTGCCCAAATCTGCCTTAAGGGGGCTTATTTGAACATTGCTATTCTCACTGTAAAAACCACAGCCTGCTCCATTATGGCAAAGCTGTAGATCCACCTATAGGTACATATAGGGACAGCCTTGCATTTAAGGTATGTAACATTCTCTTTGCATGCAGGTGTCCTATCAAGTTATTAATTTACAAGTAATTTTACAACATTCTTCTCCATCTTCTATTCTATATGTGCTTATGTGTGTACAGAAAGATACACATACATTAAGATGAAAACTGGAAAGTACACATAAATATCCAATCCAAAAAGGGCTTTCTAATTCCTAACACTTCCATTTTATCAGTACAACCAATCCTCCTGATCTTTGCTAGGAAGCGAAAGTTCCAGGATAATAATATGACCCACAGGGTTGTTCTCTGCCTGCTGAATGAAATGTCGATTTAAAATTTAGGAAATGTTTACTGTATATTGCAAGATACTCAAAGTCTTTTATACAGCAAGATAAGTGTTAATTAAATGATCATGTTTCAGTTCATTTACATGTGTAATATTTGCATGATAAGGTGTTCTGTTATGTGTTTTGTTCACATTCTTATACTCTGCCAGAGAATATGCTGTGCAGAGTTAATGAAAGAAATTATATGATTTTGCTTGCAATATTTATGTTCTGTATTATCACCATACGATTTAATTACTCTGATCAGTTGAGACCTGACTGTCATTACACTCATGCAGACATAGGACAAACATTTGGAACTATAATGGTAATACTTTAACCACTTTGCATGAAATTATAGGCAATACTTAAATTTCTCTCCTAACCTAGAATAATTTCAGACTGGGAACATACTTTTTACTTCAAGTTTGGGGGGCTTGTTTATTTTCCTCCCCAATAACCAGGGTTATTTCTAAGTTATTTGAGTTCCTTTAAAAATCAGGCTTTTGTGTGCCTATAGATTTGCTCTTGAATGTCTAATAAACAGTTTTGATTTGGAAATTAAAATTGGCAATTGATTAGACTGCTATAGAGCACAGTATAGCTCCACACTGATGAGAGCTACTCATATAGATTTTACTGATGCAAGGCAGTGCAAATTGCAGCTTATATACAAGCACCTTCCTGAGAGAGTTAAATGACAGATACTTGCTCTTTCATTGACTTGAACTTATTTGCAACCAATAACACAGATGTGATAAAAATCCGGGTAGTAAAAATGCATTTGCTTAGATTTTAAATGGTTTATTTGAGACCTAATCTTGATGTTGTTAAATTTGCCAGTAAAATTCATGCAAACATCAATTGGAGGTTTAATCATTTTGCAGATTAAAATGTTCTTGCCCATAAGTGATGTTAGCTACTGGTCTACCTGAAAAAAACAAAACTATAACAATCATATCTGCCTGAGACTGAATTAGATGGCTCCTTCAATATTCATACTTGTGGTTCAGCAAAAGGAGAGGCTCTCTTTCACAAGACACAGCAGCCAATTACTGCTTTAGACTTACTGAATAATTCACTAAAAAATGAATACTGGAAGAAGTGTACTTAATGCTTTACTCAATTCTGAAAGTTTGCTCAAAATGTGTTACTGGATCAAGCAAAAGCTTGGCACTAAATCTGATATGCCTTTTCTAAGAGGAAGATGCTCAAAAGATCTAGAGTATTTTGATTAGTAAATTGGCAATTGTAATTGCCTGGGGGAGTGGACAGGGGTAGAAACTGTTTTATTGAACGGATGAGAATTCTGAACACAGCAGGAAACACAATCTACAATGCTTTCCAAAAATGCCAGCACTGATATTAAATATGTATGCCTCATCCCACTTGAGTAATAAGAGTACTGTGACTTAAATTTATTTCTCATAGTGGGGAAAAACACATCTCAGTGTGATAAAGCACTAGAATAACAATGTGACAACCTGGAGGACGAGCTCTGTGCTGTTCACTGTACACCTGTGCTGTAGTACCTGCCAGCCAGGTCCCATGGCCCCTCCATCCTATCCCTACTCAATCCTGTGCCAAATTGAATCCCAAGGAAAAGACTGCTGGTAATGCTGCTGTACAGCATGACTCCCAAGCTGAAGTTCCAGCTCATGAGAACTGATGGCAATGGTATTAACAATTTAAGCATTATTTGAATGCTAAAACATTAATTCTATGTTGTTTTGTACTTCCTGCTCATTTTTCCTTCCTGATCCCAGAGGAACTGCAACAAAGGGTCTGTCCCTGTCTTCCAATATCCTTATTTTATAATCCAAGAGAATCTGGGATACAGAAAATACTTCTGGTCAGGGGGAAAGTGTCTCGTCTGCATAACTGCAAGGTCCATTTCCTAGAATTTGCCTGGCCCAGTTCCCTGAATGTGGCAACTCCTACTACTCTCCCTGGGCAAGCTCAGCACAGTCTCGTGCATCTGTCCCATGAGCAGGAAGCTTATCCTGATCCAAGGACACTTGCACCAACAATGTGGTTTTACTACTGAATCTTTTTCAGGATCAAATGAAAAATTACATTGCTTAGAGCCTTCCCCTGGGTGCCACAGGCCACCAGCCATTCTTACTGCATGGTAAGAAACACCCCATGCTTTCTTGTCCTTCTCTCCAAGGACTCTATATCAAGCTACATTTGGAGGTGACAGGAAGTACAGCCTCCTCTACTTGAATAATAAGGAAATATTATGCAGTAGCCCTTGGTGACATATTGCTCTTTTAAGAAAAATATGGGTAAAGAAGCCATCAAACATTTCAACCAGGACAACATACTTCAAGTTGCATCTCCCTGTGTTTAGCAGATGACAAAGACATTGAACATCAAAAATGAAACCATATGGACTAAATTTTTCACCCACTCCATTCCCAGTTCCACTTTTTCTTGTGGCAAAGTCTGGTTTTGGCATTTGATCTGTTCTAGTCACCCATCCCATCCCTTTGATTAAATTAGTTGCATATGTAGATTTGCGTTTGTGTGCTTTCTAATGTCAGATAGCATCTAATACTGCATGTCTTTCAGATGAGAGTAAGAAGAATGGGCACAATCTACATTTTATCAGTGGGTTTCCCTACTGTCTTCTCAAAGAATATAACACTTTTCTCCTCAGATTTCTCTCTTTTTTGCCTTATCTTCATATACCTGGAAGAGTTCTTTGTGTGTTAGTTTCTGGTAGCTCGCCCTCCTCTATTGAAAATACAAGGATTGTAAACAAAAAAAAAATAAATAGATTAAAAAATAATAAAAAAAAAAATTAAAAAGCTGAAAAAAAATCAAACTACATTAAGAAAATAGCAACAGGCAAATGTGAACCCACACCATTTCCTAACTTGTGGTATATGAGGAGGCAGTGATGGATTTCATGCTGTGAGTGTTTTATAACTACACTGAAAAAATAGCATTTTATTGTAGGTTTGTTTCAGACCTCAAAAGCCTAATGATGGTCATGCCAAAATAGCACAACATGGAAGTCATAAAATAAACCTCAGGCAGATGCCTCATAGGAATATTCTGTGCTGTATGATTGCAGTGTTTTACTAGGGAAGGCTTTCTCATGCAGCTAGTCCAATGGATCATTAGTGAACCTGTCAGTCTTAGTGAAGATATAATTCCTATTCCTAATCCTGAAGACTTGTTTACTCATTTATTTTTGCATTACAAAATCGAGAGATTCATATATCATGCTAAATATACTAGATCACCAATACATTGAAAGTAGAAAACAAAATTTTCAGTTATACCATTACAAAAATCTTAATAAATTGTTGCTTTTTCAGGTGCATTACTGCAATTTTCACCAATTCTAGTTTCCATGTAAGAGTTACCAGAGACATGCATTTGGGAAAAAGGATGTGTAGTATACATAGAAGAATGACTCACAAGAAAAGGGCAGAAAAAGAAGGGAGGGAAATATCTAAAACTGGGAAATGGATGGCAAAAGAGAACACAAAATCATAAAAGTGTGAAGCCAAATCGGAGACAGTTTTAAAATCTAAAAATAAAGCTTTCAAATAGATACAAATAGGACTAGAATTAGTCTGATCCTCTATAAGGGATCTCTCCTTAAAATATTATTTGCAGTCAGACTAAAAGGGATTATATTTTAAATGCTGATCACATTTTGTGAGATGCAGCCTGAGAACCATGATTTATGTAAAGAGACTCCTATGTAATATTAAAGATAAAGAGAATAATTTGAAGCTAGAGAAAAATATTCCAGCTCAGTTCTTCATCACATTGGCTGATTAATAGCGACTTTCTAGACTTTTGTGTATTGCCTGATAACTGTTACTGCTTTTTCCAGCTTTTTCGCTCAGCAGTAAGAGGAGAGAGCGCCATTTCTTTTACCTGGGTGGTAGTTATGTCTTAGTAACAATCTTGCTTGCAAAGATCCAGTGATTCATCCAAAATGATGGAATGGGGTATCCTGATCCATCTGAAGGTGGCACAGAAAGGGCTTCTGAGTCTCTGTGGGTTTTGAGATAAAGTAGAATTTATTCGTGATGGTGCAGCAAAAGAAATGTTCTCAGAACTGTTTCTAAGAATAGCAGGATGACTTCTATAGCAATCCTGTGAGTAATTTGAGAGCAGCATCTATTCTGTGTTTCTGAATCCCATGAGAACATTTGAAACATAAATATATATAATTGTACAACGGCTTTCTTTTTTTTTTTGCATCTGAATTTTTTTCACTTAAAATAGCTTGACTTGCATAATAAATTTTCTGTGGTCTACAGTGTTTGAAGAATCTTTGTGTTATTTGGAAAGCAAGAGCATACTCCAAATCTTGGGCCTCATATTTCTTTACCTTATCTGTGAGCTAATGATGAAAGCCTATGGAAATGTAAGTGGTAGATTTGAAAATGAAAGATCTGGGAGTTTCAGCAAGGCAGCTGAACCACAAGAGAATCATTCTCAGAAGAGTCATCAAGATGCTGGCAAAATTTCTTCCATGTGTTTAATTTAATAGAAGCAATCACTGTACAGTAGCTAGCATTTATGAGTGAAATATACTCACAGCCAACATAGGAGATAGCAATGGTCTCACAGTTTGAGGTAATCCCAAAGCAAATGTCAGACACTCACCAATCTCGAAAGCCATTGATTACAACTCTATTTCTAATGGAAAATCAAATAAAAGCATTGACACTGTTGAAGAAAGGAAAATGTGATGTGGGACAGACGCCCTGATCTAACTGAACCTAGCAGAATGCAGTTGAAATGTTCAGAAGATTTAGTAGTGGCAAGAGGCAGCTCCTTTCACATTCTCAAAGTCTTAAAGTTCTTGGTCCCAAGGTCAGACTGCTTCAGGGATGCCTTGTACCTAAATCATGAGATCTAGAAAGTGTTTCTTAGCAAATTATTGAAAAACTATATATTCCCAGTAATAGTGTCTTTCCTTTGGAGACATCCCTTGCACTGCTGGGTTGGCAGCTATCAAAGAGACTCTTTCGTATTATCTAGAAGAATATGATTTCTTTACATTTCATATATGTTTATGGCTTCAATAAGCTTATGTTTCTCAATAATATAATTTTGCATTCTCACACCAGGCAGAAATTTGATCCCAAACCTATAAGCCATAAAAAGCACAGCAGCATTTCTAAAAGCAAAACTGAAAATGTATATGTAAACATATGCATATTTGGAAGTTTGTGATATTGTTAGATCAGTAATACAGTGAAGCACAGAAAATTCCTAACAATAAGACTCATATGGCATAGAACTTGAAAATATATACAGGAACAATAGGGCATAAACAAAGATTGCCTGAATGTCCAAGTTAACTGCTACAGTCAATGTCATCTACATAAATGCTAAAGTAATAAAAGCCAGCAAAAGCTTATTGCTACATATTGAAATCAAGTTCTCCACCTCAAAATTCAGCAGCTGCCTTTGAAAGTTTATAAGTACTAAGAAATTTAGCACCAGATCAACAAAAATGGCCTCCTTGATTATTAAGTCTTTTGTCTGTTCCTGCACTTTAAAAAAATTTAACAAAAATCATTTATCCTATCAAATCATTAATACTGTGAAGCAAAATTTTTCTGATGGTTTCAGGAGATCAGGGACAAAAAATAGACAAATGTGCTAAATTACTGTTTTGCTTGACTCCTCATTCCTGCAGATAAACTTTCTTTATCTGTTTTGAACAGTGGTCATAGGAGTGCTTCTCAGATGGTATTTTTATTTTAAAAGAGGTGATTGCTATGATTCAGGAGGGCATATTAGAAAAAGATGGTATCTCAAAACTTCATTGATGGTAATCTAAAAGACAAGAGTGCAAAGCATATACTCAAAGTGTATTTTTCACTGGATGGCCTTTTGCAGCTCGACAGGAGTCTGTTCTGAGCATAGCATGTTTCTAGTCAAATGACTGAAAAAAAGTTATTTGCTTCGACATTAACATTTGCTTTTGCACACTAGGTGGATTTCTGTATAAAATATATGTCAGTCAGCTGCTTTCTTCCAAAAAAGTTTCACTTTTTGGTGCTCTCTTAAGGTTTAATTTTTTAATTTCCCAAAATGCTTTACCAGTCCACTTTTAGCATGTCCACTCTTACTGATCTAAATTGATGCCTAGACAGTCAAGCTAAATAACTGTTCCCAGCAATCTCAGATATGCAGCATTTTCAAGTACACATTTTCTAGTAAGAGTAAGAAAATAATGTGTGGTTAACCATATTAGAGTGAAATCAAGAGATCTAGAATCAGTTCATGCTTTTTCCACAGGGACTCAGTACAACCTTGGGCTAGTCATAGCAGAAAAAAATGATGCAACACATATCCTCGGGTCTCTGACGATCTAGGTGCCTCATTCACAATCTAGTCTCCCTAGCCAGTTCCAGGCAAATGGATAGATAATAGTTGTAGGTGTCTCTCATTTCTATCTGCAAACAGGATTGGACTTCCACTCCTTATTGGATTATTCTCTGCATGCTCATTCAAAGGCCAGTGCAATGAAGCCCAGATTTTGAGAATCGTAGACACTCTGACACCAGCAGCATCAGAGCCTACCAAGCAGGTATAATGTCATGGAAGAAAAATAGCTGAAAATGTTTATTAATTTTGAAATGCCTAATTTTTCAAGAACAACTGAGATACAAATTTTCAGAAACAGCTGGAGCATCCTTTTCTGAGGATAGGCTGAGGGAGCTGGACCTCTTCAGCCTTGAGAAGAGACAACTAAGAAGGGACCTTGTCTGAAGGGAGGTGGTCAAGAGGATGGAACCAGACCCTTATCAGTAGTGCCAAGCAATAGGAAAAGAGGCAATGGACAAAACTGGTGCACAGGAAGTTCCATTTGAATATGAGGAAGACTTTACTGTGTGAGTGACTGAGCACTGGAACAGGAGTCTCTCTCACTGGAGATATTCAATAACTGTCTGGACACAATCGTGTGCCATTTGCTCTAGGATGATGTGAAGGTTGGACAGGATGACCCTCTGTGGTCCCTTCCAACCTGACCCATTGTGATTCATGCATGAGATATATGTTCATACATATGTATGTAAATCTGTTCACACACTTGTGTATGTGTGTCCGTGGATGATGTGTGAGTGTGTGTGTGTGCGTGTGTGTATGAAAGATGTTTTAGAAACAAGGGTACTTCACAAGCATTTAGAAGATTGATTTAGCAATGGAAGAATTCAACCAAAAACCCAGAGCACATTTCCAGCCATGTGTTCTTCATTGTACTTGTCTGCATTTCCATCTAGAATGAATAACTGGAAACACTCTGTCAGAACACCAGATCACAAGAGGAGCAGGATGCTTCTTAACTACCACACATTTCGTAAAGGAGAAAAGGCTGTTTGCTGTAGTGTAAGTCAGATCAGGCTGAAGAGAAGCAATTCTGTCTCTTCCTCCCACACACAGACAATTTACACCTGCACAATTCAGCTGTGCTGAAGCATTTTAATCAATCTCAGAAAATCAAGAATAGGGTTTAAAATTCCCTTCTCAGGAAAGATCAGAGATGTAGGAATGTCATATCATATATGTTGCAGCTGGTGTGTAAAATGGAAAGAATTAAAAATAGTTTCTAAAACCTTACTAATTTTTTTCATATATTTGTGAATTGGATTTAGTCATTAAATTAACTGAACACTGTTCTTTGTACAGCAAATACATGTACTTTGTTATTTACAGTGGGAGATTTTTTTTATCCTTACAGAATGTGGAGGCTAAGAGGAAATATGTAAAGCATTACTATTATCCATGATTCATTGACAACAGGGCAGTTTTTGTCCATACTTCTTCAGAAATGGTGTTTCTTACAATAGTGCCAACTAAGAAAGAGCCCATTTTTCTAAGCACTATGGAAACGGAATAATCTTAAAACAATCCCTACCTCAAACAGTTTACAACCTAAGGAATGAGAGAAAGCAGATAGTGGTTGTTACTCTTTATGTCTGGCCTTGTATAATGAAACTGTAAAGAATTGCATAAATTGTTGCTAGTTCTTATGTAGCTTTGTGATTTGCAGATTAAACTGAAACTAAGTATGGTTTCTGCCTTACTGTTCCAGCACATTTGAATTTCTGGATCTGAATGAACCTGACAACCTTCTTTCTCATAAAGGCTTTTAGTTTTACTTGCACAGTTTTTTAATCAAACTTGGATGAAAGGGGAGACATGCTGAAGGTTTTCTGGTGCCTTCTAATCAGAATTCGAAATCAGATGAGGCATCAAAATCAGATCACATTTCTTTATACTTAATCTGAATATTGATACTGGTTATTTGCCCTTAATTGTTCTGAAGTTGTTAACATGCTCTCATATAAACTAGTAAACTGCCTGCAAATGTTAGCAGACCGAGGTAGCAGGGGGAAAATTTGATGGACAAAAATAGCTTTAAGGCCTTGAACAATAATTCTAATATCTTTGGGGAAGAAACAGTTACCCTGATCTCTACTTCTGTTTATGAAATGCGTCTTCAAATCTCATTTAAAAATATAAGCAGGAGCAGTGGTCTCCATGCCACCCTACAAAGTGGAGATGTGTCTCATCAGTTGTTCAAAGGAAGTCATCAAGCTGCAAAAAGGCAGCAAGTAGAGTTCCTAAACCACTGCTCTTGGATTAGTCCTATTTACTTCTGGATGGATGTAGATGTCACTGAAAACAGCTGTGGTTATGAGATGGACTGACAAAGCAAAATAATGGCAACAAATACTAAAATCAAGCATTTTAAAACTAAGAACAAAAGTTTTACAGTAAGATCCAAGATTTTCAGATAGGGGAGACCCAGGAGGAGGACATGTAAACATCAATGGAATACAAAGCTTTGAGCTATAACTTATAAAAAGAGAACTACATCATAGGCTGTATCAGGGATAAGGAAGGATTAATGCCATTAGATCAGAACCCTGGCAATAACTCATATGAACTGTTCTGCACAAGTCATGTTCGAGAAAAATGAATTCAAGCTGAAGTAGTTGCAGAAATGACCTATTCAACTGGTCTTGGAAATGGAGAGCCAGGTATATGAGAAGAAAATGGAAAACTGTGGTCTGGTACATCTAGAGTATGGAGACGGATGTCATGACGGACTAAATACATCAAGTGAGGAAATAACTATTAAAGGTAGTAGACAGTGTTGTCATATGAACATATGGGTATAATCTGAATAGAATGAATGAACAGATTTAGGCTGGATATTAAGATATTTTCTCTTAATTAGGGAACGAAGAGAGACCAGCTTCCCACTAAGTATGGAAGAGAAACACATTAGGTTGTTCTAACACAATAGTTTGTTCTAACACTAACAGGTCAGTGAAACAGAGAAATTATCTAACATAGGTGCTCATGTGAGCAGAGCCACACAAGTTAACTTTATGGTTTTTTGTCTTTTTTACTTTATAGAATTCTTTTAGCTATCTATGCAGAACTTCATTTTTGAATTGATGTTTCAGTAAAGTAACAACCCTTTAATCCTTTATCTATATATCCAGCCCCACTGAACTAATCAAATAAATACATATGGGTTAAAATACTGTAAGTCAACTATTTTTGCCCAAATGATTTATGTGTTCTATTCTCTGCTGTGTAAGATGGGGACTCAGCCATCCGAAAAGGTTGTGATTTTATTTTAAATACAGTGTTTTCCAGGGCTTCTCAAAAGCCAACAGTTTAATTCCTACCTACTTGGTATGTTTACTATCCATTGTATAAAATATTTCTATAAAAAGAAAATTTTTAGTTTTATTTTTTAAACCCTGGAAATATCAAATATTCCTAGAGAGCTGGTAACAGGCATTTTACTGACATACCCATGTAACACTGAAATACACTGAAAAGAACTAATAAATTTCTTGGCACATTTGTCCCAAAACTTGTGTGCCTGTGATCTGTCCACTAACAGGTACTGCCTTAACATGACAGACTACAGACAGCTTCAACATCTTTTCCATTCGTAGCTGACTGTGATGTCTCAAAAGAATTAATTTCACCATTGATAATTAAATTATTCTTGAGAAAGTAGAGAGAACAATGCAAAAGTATTTATTGAGTGCAGTCTTTTTTCAGAAGGATTAAGTGTGTCCTTTTCCTTTATAATTCAGCTCTCTCTGAGATCCGAGACTACCTTTTTATGGTTCACAACTTGTTGTTGTAATCAACTTGGCTGCAGGCCCAAAGCAAGCTGTGTGACTCAGTGACAGTTGCAATCAGTGCAACCAGGAAAAAGACAAAGAGCCAATATATTTGGAATCCACAGCAAAGGATGAAAATGTTTGGAGAGCTTTTCAAGAAGTCTATTGGTTGAAGAGTTTCAGATTAAACTGATGTTTAAAATATTAAATATCATTATCAAGGAACATGTATACAGCATCTAATGTCGGCATTTATTTTTTTTATTTAAAGAGTACTATGTTTCAATTAGATACAGTTTTGCTAATGTCCCACAATAAAATGTGCCACTGTTGCTGCACACTACAAGACAATTGTTTAGGAAATGCTTAGACATGTTTTAATATAGGCAGCAAGTTACACTATTCTAAAGCCACAAAGAGGTCAAGAATGTCATTTGCTGTATGCATGAGTTTAACTCTTAGAAACATCAGGGAGATTTAAATATGGCCTAGACAGAAAATTAGTTGATTATGACCATGCACCACCCCAGAGCCCAATACAAATTCTTGAAAAATAACACATTTCCTATTTGCAATTTGCAGATTCCTTTGAAATAAAAAATGCTACTTCAGTAGATGGTATCTAAATTTTTTCTTCTTGTAAATAATAAAGTCCCTTTGTACAAATTTATTGTGTAAATTCTTTCACAAGCATTTTGGTAGCATTTCTGTGATCTGCTTGTGAGAGCAATCAGGAATCCACACTAACACTGTAGGGAGGAGTTGAATCTAGGGTGAGATACAGACAATGTTAAATAGTTACACCTGTTCTGCACTTTCTGCAAGGAGAGGAAAAATGCACAAGCATATGAGAATGAGTTAAAGATATCCTGAATAGCTCCAACTTATGTAATAGTACTCCCACTTTCTCTGCTAGCAATTCATTGCTTCTTCATGAACAGAAATGTACTTAAAAGTCACCCACAATCACACATATGAATACAGTCCCACTCGCACATTTGTACAGCAATTCTTATAATATTACCTTGTATCAAACAGCCTAAAAATGAACTTTTAAGGAAGATCATACAATACACATTTTAAATAGCCCTGGGAACTCAGCAGATACATCAGTGAGAACTCTGACATGTCCCCTTGTCACAAAGGGCCTTTGGTTACATAAAAATTGCCAGATTGGCTCAGATTAGTTGTCCATCGAGTCTTGAATCCTGTTTTTGAAGGTGACAAGTACCAGATGCTTCAGAGGCAGGTGCAAGAAACCCCCATACTGAACACTTATGTAATAGAGAGGGCTCTTCCTAAAATCAGGCAGTTAGTGGGTGGCTTGTGCTTCACAGCAGGAGAGTTTATAATGCCGTGAAATGTTTATCTTCATTATGTAACCGTCGATGTGATTACCCATCTATAGTCAGCTTGGGCAAAAAGTGCCACTGGGCTTTTAATAAACACTCTAATCAAGACCTTGTTTTATTTCTCAGCTGAGAGACATCAGAGCAATTAAGGATCTGGGAGACCCTAGAGTATTATACAAATTTGCCAGATTGATCATCTTTTACAATATAGAAAGTATTCTTAAGTGGGGTTTGTTTGGCCATCTAAAAGGTGAGTGTCTGGTCTAAGCAAGTCATTAAACCAGAAATACATTCCAGTGTTGATAACTAGAAGCAGTAATTTTTGTGGTTACACATAATGAACTTGAATTGGGGAAGTAGGCAACAGGACTTTTTCCTTTAAGTCCTTCTTGGGAAAAAAAAATCCCTTAGGAAAATTGAATTAAAAATAGCCCAGATCTGAAGCAGACTACAATTCTAAAATAATATTCATAATCTCTTTTACTATAGATGAAATACAGGGGTTTTAACTAAAATAAAAGGATGAATTTGTTCCATAGTAAAGAAGTAAGAATGGAAACTTGCAGTAATAGTAGGAATGGAAATATGTAGTATAAATACCAAAAAACTCATCTATACTGGATGCTTGATTTTTAAATAAGTTTATATTGGTGTTTTAGGTTTTTGTTATACTTCTCCAAGTAAAGCTTTTCTCCAAGAGGCAGCATGCATGTATAATGATTAAATTGAATTTGTTTGATGGTACAATCATGTCATTAGTTAATTTAGCACAATTCTGTATAGCTTCTAGAAATAATGGCACATACAGAGTAGCCATTACATTGGTTTGCAATACAAGACCATTTGTAGGAAAACAAACAAGTACAGTGCAGAAAGTCTCTAGGTTTAACATTCTTTTAAACTAAATTATTTTGATGAAATGGCAAAATAAGCATGGTGGAAAAAGACATTGGAGCAACTGGGCACTTGAAGTGGTACAAGGCAAGTTTCCTCTTTGCTATCCTGTTACTGTGCAGTCTATTTTCTAAAGCAAAGACTATGTGCAACATTCACTTGCACTTGAGTTAACACTCCATTCAGACCTTGCTTATCCATTCCTGATTTCTTTCTGCTTATAGTGGACCAGGAAAACTTGAGAGAATTATGCATCTGTTTGCATATCTGAGGCACCCTTAAAAATAGAGTGGATATTTCCATTCTCATTTCTAGAAGTGAGAGAAATCAGGGTGGAATAAGAATTATCCTCCCATGGAAGTCAAGTGATGTAGGAACTTACTTCCTCATGACTGAACATATTAAACGCTTGTGTAAATGCTCCTTGTTCATTTTACTGAAAAAGAAACAGGTCTGCTTGAACTCCCTGCAATGGTAAGTTGAAACTTACCCGTCTGTGCCCTGAAATGAATTAAAAATCTGCATAAAACTGACCACAGCATCTCAGCTGACATCTCTTTAACTACATTGCAAGCTCTTGTTCCATCACACCATACCCTGGAAATATTTTAAATGAATTGCCAAAGACTGAAAAAAACAGGGTTGCAGGGCTGAGAGGAGAACCAGGACTGCTGATGGGTCATTCTGTGTTCAGTGCATTAGGCCAGAGTTTCCTCTAGACAGCGCATTTCTGCATATGGTACAGAAATGTATCTCCTGTTCCTATTTCATATGAGCTACAATGACTGCAATGAATCTGTCCCCAGTTGCTGGCCAGCAGGTTCCACTATAATTTCTGAATATATTTGGGGCTTTCCCTTTGGAGAATCCTGATAGCTGATCTTCTAGGTGACTATTGATCATAACAAGTCAAAAAGTAAAAGAAAAAAAAGAAACATATGAAAGCTTATATTACATTAAGGACAGTATTCTAAATAAGATTTTTGCATATTCGTCACAGAATAATTACTTCTTAGTACAACCATTTGTGAATAAATGAGATTGCAACCTTTTTCAGTGCAATTAAATAGTCTGTTTTCTTCCTTGGATTTACTCAAATTTGGTACTAAGCCACACTTTAGGCTGGCACAATTCACCACTGCCTCTATAAAAAGCAGTTTTGCACTGTCACCCTCTTCTTGCTCCCCACTCCATGTTATCCATTCTTGGGCGAGTGTGAATGTTTACCTAGTCACATGGTTAGCTGGAAACACTGAAAGACTAATCAGGATGTTTTTCCCACGCTAGTTTTAATCTAAGTGAACATCCTAGTGAAGTACATTGCCCAACATACAAATATTTGGGCCACCTAAGGTGCCAGATAGGGAAGGGAACAGAGTAGGTGGAAGGTGAGGTTAATTGTTTCAGTAGCAATGCTGTCCTAACTGGCCTTACTTTAAAGCATTTAAAATATCACCAAAATCAAACATACATTAATCCCAAAGCACACTGTGAGCATGCTCCAAAAGGACAGAATAAACTCCCTGAACAACTGATACCACAGATCACCACTGCAACTGCTGTGCACATCGACCACATCTGCCACATCAACATCACAAGTTGTGTTCCCCATCCTCTCACCTGGGTCTCCATCTTTCCAACACATAGCAGTAAATTCTATCCAGATAGTTCTAGGTTATTGCAAATCATTAACTGGAATAATTTATGAAACTTTGATATTCTGATAAGTTGGATCCACCTGAAATACATTAGAATTGATAAAGCTTTGACTCTAACATTGTTTTGTATCTTGCTGGAAAAAAATTTTTGAGCCAGTAGCATCAAGTAGAACAAAATATTTTTTTATCCTATATGCAAGATTCCTGCACAGAACTTAACAGGATTCCTGCTTAGAACTTAACAAAATCTGACTTTGCTGATATACTAATATAGATTTAATCAGCTCGGTTTAGCTAAATCCTTATTAAGATGTGTGTAATGACCACCCAGTGTTTTAACTTACACTATGATTACAAATGAAAGCTACTGCAGAAGAAATTCCCAAATGACCTCTAATAATTTTCCTCAAAATGGCTGAACATCCATCTGACCTTCAATTTTTGTAAATGCATCGTTAGTATCTGGATACAAACATAAACATCACTCTGTTTCGTAGAGGCAGAGTTCAAAACTTTCATATTTAGGACTTAGAGCTAAGAATTGGTCACTTAAGTTCTGTAATGACTGACTAATCTGGATTGCATTACTTAACTTCCACTGATCCTATTACGGATTTTAAGATGTGAATGCCATGCAGATCAGAATTATGCAACCTAAACTCCATAATACATCTATATATAATTCTTCTGCCACAGATTCAGAGTCCTGCTACACTCCACGGCCACTCCTGACCATCTCATTCATCAGAGGTGTCACCAGGTGGAACTGGTTCAAGGAATGGTGAATAAGAAGGCCAAATGTGTATGTTTTGTACACGTCTGTACATGATGCCCATGATGGTATTTAGTGAGTGATGTGTCTGCCGGACCTTATCTCAATCCACAAACCTTTTGTTATGTTTTCTCTCCCCAGTCCACTTGCAGAGGGGATTGACAGGGACACTCTGGTGGGTGCCCAGTGTCCAGCCAGGGTCAGCCCACTACATTTCCACAGATTTCTTCCTGTATGTTATATGGCTTCCTAATAACATACATTACCTTCATTGTGCTTTAGCACTAATGGCTGCCTCCCCAGTTCTCATTCCAAAAGTTCCACAGCTGTCAAAATATTACAGCAGAGCAACAGCATTGACATATAAATTAGTTTTCATAAAGTGCAACTTAGGAGGCATTTGATATAGCAAAACATCAAATGTAAGGTAAAAAAATAATTATTTTTAACCTCACCTGCCCTCTTATACACTGACGATATCTTGTCTCTAGATAAGGTGTCACATCTGTACCCAGACCAAAAAGTGAGAACATTTCAGCAGTTCTAGTGAAGAGAGTAACAGAAGTTTTCCTATATAGAGGTAACTTTTCCAAGCCATAGAGAAGGTGGCCAGATTTCAACTCAGAACACTTAAATTGTCCAGATTCTAACAACAGAAAGCAAAGAGGCACAGAATTTACAAAGACAAGGCTACAAAACACGGTGATTGGGATACAAAATAGTAAGTTTCTGAATGGTGACACACATGCCTAACTTGCTTCTTGTTTGCACAGGCAGGACTTACAGGTACTACCAAAATAAACCATTTGCATTGAAAACATCTGTTCACTTAATTCTGCTCTAAAGAATCAAACCTAGAAAACCCTGAAACCAACTGCTGCTCAGCAAAATAATTCCAGTACTCCAGGACTGTGGTCTTCAACCTTTCTAACCTGGACACAGGAACACGAACAAACAGGATTTCAGAATCGAGACACAAATCAGAGCAGATTTTCTGTCCTCTTTAGAATATTCAGGTAAAGGGAGAGAAATTGCTTGCAAGACCTATGCTTTACTTCATACTGCTGCACGAGACTGCCTGCAGAAGCCAAAGGCCCTTCCACAAGTGAAGAAGCAGAGCGTCCTTCTCCCCTTACTACCTCCACACTATAAAACAGAAGCCCAGGATGAGTCTCATATTTTTCAGTTGACAACTGAATACACATTTTATTCTTAACAAAGATGTTAATGAAAATGGAGAGTGAAATAATGTGAAATTATTTGTGGTATATTAAAAAACAGTTAATTTTATTGAATTGCCACTATGAAAATAATTTTTACATTAGATATATTTAAGGAATTAGAATAAAAAACACACATCTAGATTAATGATCTTGTCAGCATTTTTGTCTCATTCCTCAAATGCAGTGACTAGAGCTATACCACTGTCTGACAAACCAAACTATTCTTAAGCATTGTTGTACAGAATCATGTTAATTGACTTATCATAATCAAAACAACAACTTACAGAATGTTAAATATTTCAACTTTAAAGCCAAAAGAAAATTGGAAATAAATTAGCAGGAAGTCACATTATCTTTCCAGTCACAAGACAGGAAGTTCTCTGAAAGGATTCTTACTGCTAAGTAGAATATTATGTTGTACCCACAGCTGAGCTTTAAACACTTTTCATGTGAATTGTAAAATTATATAAAATTTGGTTTGTAATGTATTTTTAGTATCTGGATGAGGTTGTGCCATGAATAACTGTTCCATTTTTGAACATACTCTTCTGGAAAAAAAAACAACTTACAAAACAATTGGAAAATTTCCCCCCAAAGCCTCCTAGATAAAGAAGCAAACTTTAATACTGCAGGTTTGAGATACGTGTTGCTTGAAACATGTTAGTGTCTTTACCAGAAAAAGCACAATAGCTGTTTACAGTAATTGTACCATGAAGTATATGGTAGAACCCTTTTATAGAAACATGAAATTTTGATCCAAAGGAATACTGCAACATAAACTATCTAGAAATGCCTTTCCCTGCTTTCGAGGTAAGATAAAAATATATTTTGTTTAAAATGCTCTAAGTAACCACTCCCCAAAATAAAAAACTGACTAAAACTCTATATGCTAAGTGAAAAGGAACAATTTCCTTAACAAATACGTTTCACAAACGCAATACCACCCTGCTTCTGGGCATTCAAACAAACCGTGCAAGTTTATAGTCTAGCCTTCAATGATGTGAGACACTCTAGATTCCCTTGAAATGGTGAAACTCCTTTTCCTGATTTCCCATGTTTCTGTGTCCCCCTTCCTTGGGAAAAAGTCACTCAACGGTAGTGTAGGAATCAGACACATTATTATTGCCCCATCTTTTTCAAACAGTAAGAGAGAACAGGTCATTACCACTCCTATACTACCACTAGAGCTGGGGAAAAAAAAAAATCTCACAGTTACAAGAAAAAACGAAATGGGATTACAATTGACAGAGAAGATTCTTAGAGAGCAGCTGTGAAAAAAATGAGGAAGAACACAGGAAGCCTAGGATAATAGAATGTGCATTGGGAAAGTGATGTCTTATAGCAGCAACATCACTATGTTTTGGGTTCTCCATGCAGTTTGGACAATGAAATAATATCAGTTGGCAAGCATACATACGAAGATTAAGAAGGAAGAAATAAAAATCCAACCGACAGACAAACCACAATATAATCTTTTATTATAACCTAATTTACTTGATGGTCTGACTCATGATTTTTGAGTCCTCCGGGTTTGCAGCTCTGCTCCACTTTTTCATCAAATCAAGCAGCACATTTACCATGCAAGTTCCTGAAAAGGGATTTGGTGGCTGCTGCTTCTTGACTTCGCCGCGTTACCTAAATCAACTACAAATGCTTGCATTTCAGCGTGCATGTAGAAAAAGGGACAACTCGAGCTTACACAACCCCTCCCGTGCCGTCACTCCCTTAGAACCGCAGTTACGGAGTTACGGAAATAATTACAAAAAGGGCCCCGCTTTTCCAGAGTGTCTCCGGAGAGCACACTGGTGGTCCGGGCTCACACGGCAGCGCTCGGAGCAGCGCAGCCCGGGCTCGCCAGGGCAGCCGCTCCCAGCGGGACCCGGCGGCTATCGGGCAGGGGGCCCCGCTTCACCAAGCCCCCGCGCTCCCAAGACACAGACACATTTCTGCAGCTACGCTCGCTCCGGCTTAAAAAAGTAGCAAAAGAGTGGGGGCCCAGCCCGCAGGCGGAGACTCCTTCGCTCAGCCTCGCCTGCCCCGCGCCCCCAGCCGCTGCAGGCGCCCGAGCCGGGCCCTTCTCCACCGGCGTCCCCCTTCCTCCCACCACTCCCGGGACGCCCTTCGCGGCCCGTAGCGGCGGCCCCGGGGGGTCTGCGCGGCCCCGCTCGGAGCAGGGACCGCCCGGCGCGCCGGGGCCCGGAGCGGCGGCCCCGCGCCCTCGGAGCAGGAAGGAGCGCGGCAGCGGACAGCCCGCGTATCCCTCCGCGGCGCCGTGCGTGCGTGTGCGGCGGCGGCTCCCCGGGAAGCGCGTGAGGCAGCGCCAGGGGGAGGGAACTACTTTCAGGAAACTCGAGCGTCGGGCAGCGCCGCGCGCCGCGGGCAGGGCGGCGGCGCGAGCCTGTCCGGTGGCGGGCGCGGGTCAAGGGGATTACTTTCCTCCCCTCGCTCTTCCCTCCTCCCTTTCCCCCGTGGTTATTTTGGATCAAGCTGTGGCGGCGGAAGGAGCCTGAAGTCAACGCTTCCGCCCAGTTTTCCTGTGAGGAGGAGGCGGGGGCGGCCGCGAGGAGCCGAGGCGGCGGCAGCGGCGGCCGCTAATGGAGTTGTTGCCGGGGAGGAAGCGCCGCCGCTGAACTTCCCCGCGGGCTTTCTCCCTCCTCTCCCCCTCATCCTGCAGCCGAGGGCTTCTCTCTCGCCCTGGCAGCTCCGCTCCCCCTCCCTCCCCGCGCCTCTCCTCACACAAACAGCCGTGACGCATCCTCGCTCTCCGCCGTCCCCCCCCTTCCCACCCCCAGGCTGGTTTAAAACGCCTCCCTCCCCCCGTCGCCAGCCTTCTCCTTCGGGCCGGCGCGTCCTCCCTCCGCAGTGCTCGGCGTCGCTTTGGAGGGGGTGGGAGATCCTCGCCGAGCCTCTTTGCTCCCCTTTTCCCCTTCCCTCCCCGCCTGCCCCGGCCTGTGGCGGCTCCGGTGTCTGGAGGAATTTCTGCCGCCGCCTGCCCCGGCTGTGCGCGGGAGGCGGGCGGGCAGGGAGGGAGGCGGCCGAGCAGCAGCGGCAGGAGGAGGAGAAGGAGGAGGAGGAGGGAGGGCAGCAGCGAAGGCGGCTGCAGCGGGAGATGAGCTGCAGCGGGAGGACGGTGCTGTGCAGCTCTTTGCGGCGGGGAGTCTTTCCTTATCTCCACAACTCTGTCCCCCTTTAACTGGGAGCAGCTCAATAGCAGAAGAACCGTGGTTTTTGCTTCTGTTTGCACCGCTACCTTCATCATCACCACCATCATCATCGTCTCCAAAGATAGGGGAAATACGCTGCACCGCCGGACAACAGGATTTCGGATTTCCAGGATCAAGACTGCTCTCCTACTCCTTCCCCCCTCTCCCTTACTCACTGCACGGCCCGTGCCCTGGCCGGGGGCGGCAGACCGGGGGGGGGTAACAATGGTGAAGTTTCTGGTGAGTTCTGGCTGCGCCCTGGCTGCGTCGGTGCTGCTCCGTCTGCCTGTCGGATCGTGGTGAGGAGAAAATGAGCGAAGAGACGGCGACTTCTAACGAGTAAGTGGCGGTGCTCGCTCTCCCCTCCGCCCCGGGATCGGAATGGGGATGGGGCTCGACGCGTCCCTTCGGCTCCGCGCCCCGCGGGGCCTTTGCCCGCGCACGTACGTGTGCTGTCCTCCCCCTGCGCGGACTGCGCATTTCTGCTCGCGTACATGGAAGCCCAGAAGCTCCCCCTTTGTGAAGGAGCTTGGTTTGGAAAGACTACGAGCCGCTGGCCAGAAAGCTTGGTTTAGTTAAAGCCCGGTAGAAAAAGGTGCAGGTAACGATGGTATCTTGGAGGGGGAGAATGGGTCTGAAATGGCCAGAGAGGTGTCGGCACGTACTACCTCTGATAATATCCTATTACTTGTAGATATTTCACATGGAAACTAGTGTGTGGGAGCTTCATCCTGCAGGAAACTGCTCCTGAATTTTAATTGGATGAGTCAGTCAGTGTAAATACAGCTTAAACCTACCCTAAAGCCCTTTTTTTCCCCTTTCTTTTATTTTTTTTTTCTTTTAATAAGCATTTGGGACTTTTCCCCCTTTCCCTTCCCCCTCCCCGTCCCCCAGAGAGGAAAAGGATAGTTCAAGGATCTCTTAATATTTTTACTTTGACTGGTTTGGAGGAAATCCAGAGGAGATTGTGTGTGTATGCGGCTGTATTCCCCTGCATGTAATCAGTCTTTGAAATACATTGGGTCGGAGGCGATAAATGTTTGTCAGAAAACATCCGAGTTTTTTATGGCGTTGAAACAGGAATATAAAGTATTTTGAAACTTTTCTTGTGATCGGGAAGTTTAAAGTTGATTGCTGCGGTCCCCGAGCCGTAGCGTTACGATTTGCGATGTCGGTGTTTGCTCGGGCTGATTTTATGAATGATGCGGTGACGGCCGCGGCCATGGCGGTGGGGAGGGAGCGCTGCGCCCATTGTATCTGTAGGTAGCGGTGAGCGGCCGGGGAGCAGCCGAGCTGACAGGCAGGGTGCGGACGGGGCTTCTCCGGCAGGAAAGATTGATTTCCCATTTCACTGCCTTCTTCCGAGCAAAGCCTGCGCACCTTCGCGTGCGCTCCCCAAACGCGGCGCTCGGGTCCCCGGGGAGCGGCGCGGGCCGGGCCCCGCGGGGAGCGCAGCCCAGCGGGACGCGGGGCTCGGGCGCTGCCGCCCGCGGCGCTGAACGGGCCGGGGGAGCCGGGCCGGGGGGAGCCGCCGCTGCGCCCGCGGGGCCGGCAGCCGGAGCTGCCGCCGCCATGTTTCCTTTTTTTGTGAATCGCTCTCATTTGCATACCACAATCTCCATTCATAAAAAAAAAAAAAAAAAAAAAAAAAATTAGGAAAAAGAATTGCTGTCACCGCCGCTGACCTGCGGCGGAACCTGCCCTGCGGAGCGCCCGAAGCGGCTGCACCCGGGCCGAGGGCCGGCCTGCGGCCCGGGGCCGGCGGCGGAAGGTCTCCAGGACCTGCTGTATTAATATGTGCTGTTCGCTGCTTGTTGACACAGTTATGTGGGAAATATCAGCTCGGGGAGGTGCTGGGAGCACGTGATCCGCTCCATTCATAAAATACCTGGCTGTCCATTCACAGTGCAGTACAGTGTCTGCATTCAGCAGCCTCGCAGATCAGACCTGCATGGGAAGGGAGAGGCAGCCAGGCCGGCAGGTTTATCGGAGAGGGCAGCAGAAAGAGGGCTTACGGCTGCGACCATGGGAAATTACTGTAAAGGGACATGTGGAGGGATGAGAAAGCCTCGTTTTTATGGTTTATGTTTATCCTTTACCTATAAAGGAGCATTAATTCAGAAGTATCTTCTTGCTGTACCGTTTTCTATTTAAACTAGGAAGAGTTTTATTCAGAAAATGTTGAAATATTTTCCCCTTCAGGAATACTGAGTCAAAAATAGAATGCTGAAAATCAAATTCATTATTATGAACGTATTTTCAAGACAGTGTATGAATCCATTTGGTGTAATTTAGATTTTATTGAACAATACAGTCTTAACGTCTGCAAGAGATCAACATGGTGCAGAAGGAAGTCAGTCATACCTAATGAGGCATCTGAAAATGTTGCCTATTATAAAATACAGGTGACAGTGAAGACAACTGAATTGATAGAAATCAACATTGCAATTAATTTTTTTGTCTGTTTACTTTGAGAATTTTACAGCAGATTAGCAATCGTAGTTTCTCCTTAACCTATGCCATGGATAAAGAGACCTCTGAAATATCAGAATACCAGAAATGTTTTTAACATGGCATAAATTGTTTAGGTGGAAATGTATTATCTTTGATTTTAAATTATTGAAAATTTAAGAAATCCACGGTGAAATTTACTGATGAAGAATCGCCAGAGCAGACAATGTATTTGTTTGATGTAACAGTTTTGTGGTTGTCAGTGTTAAAATGGTGATGTTCATTGCTCATGAGTACACTTTTTCATTATGTTAAAAAATTACACTGAGGTGATCCTTAATTATACATTCATGGAGTGGAGGAGGCTTGTTGTTAATACAGCCTAAGAGAATATCTGAAATATTACTAATCTTTACTTAATACAAGAAAGGAAAGCTCATATACAGTATTTGCTTTGAGTTTATTCAGTGGTGCTGTAGAACTAAATATGTTCTTATATGAATACCCTTACAAAGCACTATAAACGATGCTTTTTCTTAAAGAATAGATTGGGGTTTTGGTTTTATTTATTACTTCACTTATTTAAATATCAGAAGAAAAATAAGAAAAATGTTTTTCTGTTGCTTTGCTTTTTTTCACAGCATTTTTGGCGTGGCCAGTGTCATCATTTCTCTCTGGTTGCTTTTGCACATAACACAAGCGTGTCACTTTAAATGGCTGGGAAATATGATTGAAATGCCAGATACTGTTTGTGAAAATAGGACAGATCTACAAATTGAAATTCATCATATATTAAAAGTTCACTGTTTCTGGTTTTATCAGTAGAATTTATGACATCAATGGCCTTGAGTTCATTTACAGACCTTTCGGCATCTAAGAGTAAATACGGGTACTTTGCAATGCATTTTGTCATTGTAGCTACCAGGAATATTCTGGTAATAATTGAGTGTTATTCTTTGTTTATAAAACTTCATTTTACAGAGTCAGATATAAATATTTGTGGTGTCTAGCGTTTGACCTCAGTTAATAATAAATTCTCGGTGGTGGGAAAGATTAATTTAGAAGCTACATTAAGGACTACTAGGTTTCTTCTTGATCATGAACATATGGAAGGCAGCCTTATAGAATTCTGATTACTACAGATGAGTCTTCATTGGCGATTTTTACATTGTTCTTGTAATGATGTTATTGCATTTGTCAGGTATTAGTTAAATGAAAGAATTTCTATATCTCCAGATAATTTTATTCTTTTTTTCCCCAGTGACGTTTTGCAGTGAGGGTGGACAGCATTAACACAATATATTCCCCAAAAGAACCAGTTTTTTAAATGAAGGAATTAGTAGAATTTTTGGACTCATGGGTCAGTCTGTTACTCATGGAACAACATAATAATGTTAAGGAGGCATGTCAGTAAGCACTATACCAAATTCCTGCTTTTGTGGCAGGTATTAATTGCTGTCTAGAAATGTGACTGAATTTCAGTGTTAGGGGAAACAGAATGGTTGTTGTGCTGGGTAGTCTTCATTCAGTAGGGATGAATGATGACAGGCTTAAGATGGAGTCGTAGTTGCTGCAGTTGAAAAGTAGGAGCACTGCTTTACTGGCTTGTTTACTTTCCTCTGTATTGCAGGTGGCCGCTTTTTATTTCAGGGAATGCTACTGCTCTTGAATCACATTCAGAGTTGCTTTTACATATTGTATTTTTACAGATTCAGACTGTCACATGCTGATTGTTTTACCACATAAATATATTCATTTTCCTAGATAATTTAATTAAAGAGATCATAAATTAAACACGGTATATTCTAATGCCGTATGCTTATCAGACTCATGTTATGATGCTATAAACATCCTCAAGTGTTGATTTGAAAAAGTAAAGGTGAACGAAATTTTTAAATAAGGTATTTATTCATGTCTTCCTTCAATATATATGAAAATACTATTTGGGCTTCAGAATTGTATTGAATTTGTCTTACAAGCCCAGATACTGAAAGATGAATGTGACATTGTATCACAGAAAGTAATGCCTATTAGTTCTGGGAGAATTTTAACACTTTTTAGCAGGCTAATTTTCTTCCTGATGTTTAGGGCATATACAGACTCTGAAAATCTTCATCCTTTAATGAAAGGAATTTGTAAATAGAACTAATTTTCTTTTTTTTTTTTTTTTAAGGAAAGGATCTCCTAACCCAATTGATTATATTAAATCATTGTAATTCTGATATGCTTTCATTTCAGGGAAGGTTGTTTATAGAGTCCTTGGGAGTCTTTTCCAGTCTTATGAACTGATTCTTGCTTTCTGTTTGGCTTTATGTTGTACGACACTATTTTGAAGGTGAAACTGAATTTGCATGTTACATAATCTGAGAGTCAGTTGGGGGGGTAGTTATTTTTACTTTTTTCTTTTAAAAAGAGGTTCACCCTAGCAACAGTCCTTGATTACTGTGATATTGCAGACAAATGCTTTTGGATGTTTCAGCATTAACTGGAGACATCAATACTGTTTGAATTCATGAATGCCGAGTGTTTCCCTTCTTTGTTCATTTAAAATCTAATGTTCTTGATGTGTTAAAGTGGCTGTGAGGACATCAGCGTGACTTTTAAAAGTACAGATGTTTCTTGAAAAGAATATATCCTGACAGGATCAGAAGTCACTGGATTAAAGCTGAGGGCAATCCTGGTGCATTTGGGGGTAAACGCTGGCATTTTTGTCTGTTATTTTACCCATTCTTGTATATATTTGGAGAAATAGTGTGTATAGATGATGACTTAATGGGACTATGACAAACATCAGAAATAAAAAATACCTTTCAGAGTATTAATACGAGTTTAAAAAGGAGACAAAGGAAATAATTTTTACTTTTTTGTTTTTTACTCTGCTGATTCAAAAAGAGTGGCTATGATATGACATAGGGTGTATGTTTTCTTAAATGTTGTTGTTTAAATGTTTGCTTTCTGCCTTCTACTCGTCCTCCTCAGTTAGAACAGGTTACTTTAAGGAATTTGAAAGATGTGTGGAAGTTCCCATATTGTTCAGGATCCCAGTTCCTTTATGGCTGCTTTTAGAAGGAAATCTCTCTTTTTCCTTTCTGTTCTAGTGTGCAACAACACTTCAGCAAGTAAATTTTAACGAGCAGAGTTTTCACAGTTGAATGGCTGGAATTGATTGCAAGCAAAAATTTAATGTTCCCTAAAAATATAAAATTTGTTCCTCCCTTCTCCCTTGAAAATATTCATACTTCTTTCTGAAAGCACTTTCTGTTCTTAGGTATATATTTAATTATGGCCAACTAATGTGCTACAAAGTTTCTAAATAAAAAATCAGTAAGATGTAAACACATTTGCAACATTTTTTTATACTGTCTAATACTTTAGTGGTTGTGTCTCCTGTCTTCAGCAGTGCTTATTTTTTTGGTGGAAGGAAGAGGATGGAATGCTCAGTGTATTGCCATATATTTCTAGACTTAAGACAATAGCAATACATACTTCTGTGTGCTTGGTTTTTTGTACTCTGTAAGTGAAGATTTTTTTTTTTTTTTGGTTAATGTTTAGACTGTAGTAAAATCTGTTGGCTGTCGCTATTCCCTGTTGTTTTTCTCATTCATAAAGTGATAACATTTTGTATATGGTAAAATATTTTATGGTATGTCATGCTAACGTAAGCACAGTACCTCTCCTACCTGAAAGTTGTAATAGGAATCAATCTATAAGACTGCAGTGGTATTGACCAGCACTTACACTTGTCTAAAGCAAGCAGACATTTTAAGTGCACGTGTTTTCTAATCTTTTCAAGCTTATCTTTACAGTAATGTTCATGCTGATATCTGTGATATCGATTTGTTTAAAAATAGATATTAATTTGTCTATATTCATTGCTTTATTTTAATTTTCTCCTACATATGAACAAGAACAAGAAGAAAACCCAAGCAATCTATAAGTCTTTAGATATGCTAAGGGACAAAAAATTTGCATTTAAGTGCTCTTGAGTGCTAGAATTTGTTTATAAGTGTGGTTCTTATTAAATAACAATTCACTTGCTACACACAGGCCCTAACTCCCAATGCTTCAATTAAGGTGGGGAAAACAGATGATGATGATGATACTATTATCATTATTACTATTGTTATTACTATTATTAATTTTGTCCCAATATAATGATGGTAAATTACTCTATCTGTGAAAGGAAATCACTCACAAGTATTTTTCTCTGTAAGAACTCACTGTCATGTGACCGTAAATAATTCAAATGGGGAAAATAGACCATAGAAACTTCATCAGTTACTGTATTCCATTCTTCACTGCTATCTGATACCAAGCTTCCATTATATTTTTCATGTGTACACTATGCAAGAATTCACCAAATGTGTATCATTGAAACATCTAAACCATATTAAGAATTAGGTGGTATAGCATCTGTTTCTCCTTTTTCTCCCCATATGTATTCCTTCCTGTGTCTTGACTGCTGCTGTCCATGATGTTTTAATTAGGTTAGGAAGTCTCATTCTGTTATAGCAAGTTTAATGCTCACCTATTCAGAATGCCAGAAGGAATTCTGTGGCCCAAATGCTTGGCTTGAATAGTTTTGTGAGCCAGTTTTTTACTGGAATGGTTTGTGACATGTAATGGCAGGTATCATTAAAGTCTATGGAAGAATTTAGTTTTTTTGGAGGTTTTTTTAATTCCAGAAAAACGGTAATAAATGAATAGGCCTTTCCCAAGATGATCTGACAACTGTTGACAATCACCCTTTTTCTTTGACTCCCACTGGTTAGTTGAGACACTAAACTGAAGTTTGTCAAAGTAAAAATGAAACTGATTTATTTCAGTTTTAAGTAAATTCAAATTCTGTTAACAAACAAACATACCAACAAGAAGCATCAAAAATTTCATTAATGAAACAAGTAATTACTATAATCTAGCGCCAAGTTTATTAAAAATTGTTACTGAGACTGACTGTCTTCCTTAAATAACCTCAGAACTGGTAAGATACAGCTGTCAGTGAGAATTCCTGCGTTTTTGTTACTTCAGAAATTATGCAGAACTGTTTTGGTGAAGTGGTATAAACCTTGAGGGCAAAAGCGATTTCTCTCTCCTTAGCCTTTTGAAAGGATTAAGTAGGGGTAGTGAAAGGTGGGAGTACAGCACCTGCTCTGATTTAGGAATTTTTATGTAGCTTCTTAGAAACTTTTTAGCCTCTCGGATGTAATAAAGTATTCTGAATCCTAGGCATTCCTTTCTGTGCATGGTGTGCTTATTCTGGATCCCAGTACAGCATGTCTTAATATGAGGCCTGTGATTGAGGCTGATACATGTTGAACCTTGAACAGGAATACAGTTTTAAAAGGTGTAAAGAAGCTAATTCAGGATTTAGAGCTGAGATTTGTACATTTAAAGTGGGAAATCCTGAGGGTTTTTCAATCTCTGTATGGAGCTTATGTAATAAAGCTATATGTTTGTAATCACCAGTTATTGTTGATAGTCACTGGTCTTTGCTTCAGGACCAGCAGTAATTTGGAGGTTTCATAGTGGGATAGACTTTGGATAGGATGTTTGTACCCTCTTCAGGGGGTAGTTAACTATCTCATTACAAGCTCCACTTGTGATTTAAATGATACTGATCTGTGCTACTGATGTATGACTGTGCTACTGATGATGCAAAAAACTTTTGGCATTGCTGTCTCTAATTTTGGAAGATTTTAAAGAAGAAATTGATTGCTGATGCAATATACATAATGCATGCCAAGGGAATGCAAACTTGTAAAACTAAATGCTTGAGAATTTTTGGTTTTTGAGAACTGAGATTTTTTGTGCAAATACAGTCCATGTGGCCAGGGTGTACAAATGTTGATGATTTTGGTAATAAGAGAGATACAGGGTTGTAATCAGATTGCCTGGGTTCTGCTCTCAAACCTTCAATATTAGGAAATGGCCAATTTTCTTTTTTTTTCAACCCCTTGCCTCATTTACTTCTCCTCCTGTGCCAGAGAGGAGGATTGTGTCTTCCAGTCATGCACAGGTAGTTCCGTGTAATTGAAGACTGCATCGTAGTAAGCGTTAAAATTCTGTAAATACTAATATTGAAAAGTAAAGCAGTATTCTGACAGATTTAAGGGATTTTTGTTTGATTTGTTTTTTGAGTTTAGTCTGATTTTAGTCTTTAATCTTCAGATTTCAACTATTGGGAGTATTTCAAATGTTGGTAATATTGCTGTAATTGCATCCAGACTTGTGGCATACTGTTTGTCATATTCTTTCTGCTAGTGTGATTTTTCTTAATTATTATCTGAAAGTTGGGGTTTTGGTATTGGGGCTTTTTCCCCAGCAGATTGGAACTGCTCTCTATTTTTTTGAGCAGTTTGAAGGAATAATACATTTGCTATATTGAACTTTATTTATGTTAGGTTCTTATAAGGCAGTAATGGCATCTGTTACGAGAAGTCATGCATGCTAGGCACATGCATCACAATGTGGCAAGTCACAGAGTGCCAGTGAGACTGTTAACAATGTATAGGCTTATTTGGTGTGGAGACACCTAATGCAAGAGTTGCCATTAAGACTGGGTTTTCTGTGGTGTCCCTCAGGTATCCCATAGGAATGGTGTCATAGTTCAGGCCTGTAAATGCAAGGTATTTGCTGCTCTCATCAATATGAAAATGCCAGTTGCTTGTCATTTATTAATGAATAAATATGTTTGCTATCTGGATCTTTTTTTCCTTTTTCTGGGGAATGGGGTGGGTGAGGAAACTTGTAAGTAAACTGCTTTTATAAAATCTTTTACTGTGTTGTGCTCTGTGGTTCCCAAAGAAGTTAGTGTGTGTAAATCAGGCCATTATTAATTACACAGTTGTTTTAATGCATTAAGACTCATAAGCGTCTTGACAGAATCCTTCTTCACCTTGTACTTCTTTCAGCCTCCAGAAAACTTTTTAATGGATGTGTAAGAATTGCTTGAGCAGTCTTGTGATGATCTCTAGCACAGTACTTTCATGCTTTCTGTATTTGTACTGAACTGGGCTAGCTTAAAATATCTTACATTGTCTTAGGTGTATTCAACTTGACACATCCTCTAGAAGAGCCCCCATATGCACCTTAAAATGTACTGCTTTGTTACTATGGTGATGCAGATGAATCGTGCATGTTAACAACCCATGTTAGGTAATGGAGTATTTGCAGAAATCAGTTAAGCAT
The DNA here is from genome assembly GCF_052056855.1 of Sturnus vulgaris. Taxonomy (NCBI): domain Eukaryota; kingdom Metazoa; phylum Chordata; class Aves; order Passeriformes; family Sturnidae; genus Sturnus; species Sturnus vulgaris. Next base: position 17,730,114 of record NC_142248.1, on the reverse strand, counting down.
CTGCCTGGGGCAAGAAAACTGAGTCTGTGACCATATCTGCAGCCCAGCCTCTTGGCTACAGGCAGGCTGAGGGAATCTTCTTATGGGATTTCATGCTTCCCTGTTTTCAGGTTCTCTGAGGGGAGAAGATGATTACTTTTTGGTAATGGTTTCAGAAGGTGAAGTAGTCTTGCCTTTTATACTTTTAAATATCTTCCACCATATACTTAGAGTGTTCTGCATAGTGTAAAGGAGATGCTTGGGCAAACGTGTTTCTCACTGACACAAACCTCATTTTGCTTTTCTTTGAACTACCTGGGCTGATGATGCATGAATTCACGAGCTTTCATTTCTCAGTTATGGCTGCCTGCAAATCCTGCACAAGGAGAATATGTCCACATTCATTCCCCTGAAGCAAGGTAGAAAACATGAGCTCTTCTTCATCTATTAGTTGAATTTTGGATGAAGAACAGGTCTATTCAAGGAAGCTATTCCAGTATAACACATGAATTTAGAGTGCTGTACTTTAGTATAGTGTAATTTCCTGTGGAGGCCTTTTATTTTCCCTGTTCTGGAGTAAGTTTTGGTTAACTAGAGGAAAACTGATAAGCTTAGTTGGCTAATTAGAGGAGCTTTTTCAGGTTCTCCCTTCTTTCCTTCTCTGCTTTACATTTTAAAAACTGCAGGTTTTTGCATTAATTATTTTGGTTTTTTCTTTGTGTTTTTTGTTTGTTTTTCATTTGACTGTTTTGTTACTGCTGAAAGTGACATCTTTTCCATGTTTTGAATGTGTTGATTTTGCAGTGTGTGGGTTTCTAGCCATTCTCATAGGTTTAGGTTTGTTTTTAGTATTTTTAGGAAGCATTTTTTCTGAGTATTTCTCTGTTAGTGTTCTCATACAGGTTATACTGAAAAGCTTCTCTGGAAAGTAAGCCACTGGTTTGTGTGTACTGGAGATGTTTCACTGGCCTATTGAGCATCCTTACAGGTCTTAATACCAGGGTTTTACCCTTGAGCAATGCTAGCAAGAAGCTTGTCTTTTTCTACTCTGAAACAATAAAAACATAACCCAAATAAAAACATGTGTTTCCTTTGCTGTAAAAGGAGAGAATGCTTCCCACAGGCTACAAGTTCATCCTCTTTTCATCAGTAAAAGAAGACATTACGGAAATGTTGAAAATCAGTGCTAAGTCACTTCTCTCCTACAGAAAATTCAACTTTTTTGATATTTGCAAACAAATCTTTCTGAAGTAGAACTGCAGTTACATGTATAGCTTCTTTTCAGAATGAAATTGAAGATTAGGCTTGAGGAATAGCTGGAAATAAGTTTACCAAGTCTGTTATTTCTGCTGGTTTTTTAGGCCTGAGTGGCTTTTGGCAGATATAGGATTGGCTTTTCTACCATTTGGCAAATCTGTGCTGCTTGAGCTTTAGCCCCACAAGTGAAGCTCAATGGATGAAGTAAGAGCTTTTGGTTGGTTTTAAGATCCTTGTGCTTCTTTCAGTATGAGCTTGGATCAACTTAGCATCCCAAATAAGGCATGATGATCCAAATCTCTGCCATGTGCTTCATTAAAAGATCATTTCTCTAGAGAAGTTGCTAGAGATCCTAACTTTATTTCACATGGCAAAGGAGGAAAGATCAAGTGACACGTCTCAAGGGCAAGAGTGGTTTTGGTCAGCTTTTCTGAGATTGCTTCACAGTTGGTTTTGAAGGCAATTACAATCAGGTGGTACAGAAATTGTAGTATCCTATAGTAGAAATTATTTGCTTTCTGCATTTTTTGTTTCTTCGCTTTATATATTTTACAGTGGAGAAAACATAACTGTCATTTGCCAGTTAAAGCATTAATGTCCATGATCTAGGGTGTATTTGGTGAGGTGATTTTTTCAGTGTTGTTACTACTTGGCTTCCCTATTTTGTCTAAAGAATAAAGCACTATATTTGGTTTCTGTGGAATTCAGTTTTAACAGTTGAAATGAAAGATGATATTCAATCTTTTATCATTAACCCACAAAAAAAAAAAAAAAAAAAAGACTTTGTATCATGTTTTCAGTAGGATGTAACTTTGGTTAGCTTTATTTACACTGGAAATGGTGTTCTCCAAAGGAGTGATTTTGCTTTCCTCTGCATTGAGTTCTTACTATAACTCAGCAAATAATTTTGTCAGGATGTATTCCTGTTTGTCTTTGGGATTTGTCTTTTGTCAATAACAATGCTGGACAAAAAATACGAAAAACTTTTGATCTAACCCTTTCTTCATGCAATATGCCAGTAGATCACAAGAAGCTCAGATCAATAGTTCTCACAGTTTAAATAGCCAGGTACTATTTGTATGCCTTTAACTTCCACGACTGTATGATCAGAAATTGCTCTAGCATCTGGCAGTGCAAGTAAGGAGGTTTATGTATTTCTTCTGTCTATCTAATTTTTAAGGTTTGATTTTTCCTAATGATGAAGTTCAGTTCATTAATCTTCCTTCAGTCTCTCAAGCTCCATTATGTACCATTTTCTTCACAAAGGAAAATGTTGTGTGTGTGCTTCATTCATTCCAATACTAGCCTTGCACTGCAGTTGCTCAGTCTTGGTTGCTACCAAGTGAGGTTCTGAGATCCAGAGGAGTGCAGTTGAATTCAGTATTAATCATATTCCTTGGGATTGTACAAAATTATTTATCTGTGGCTCTGAAGAGTCTCTGAAGTTGTTGCTCCTTTGTAAAAGTACACAGAAGGGTACACTCACAAGCAGATCTTCATAATTCTATGGGTGTTTTTTAAGAGATGTAAGTAAATGCCTCCTCCCTCAAGCAGTTATGAAGATTTGTAATGATATGCCTGATATGTGCTATCAATGAGTTTGTTGTAAAGGTTTCTGATAGCTTACTATGAAATACTTAACTCTTCAGGATAGATTTGAGGGTTTGGTTTGGGTTTTTTTCAGACCCTGTCTGTTAACCTGTGAAGTATTTCAGAATAAACTACAGTTGTATAAGTACACAAGCCATTTAAATAGAAATAAAAAAGAATTCCAGTAATGCACTGTGTTTAATCAATACTGACAAATCCAGTTTCACTAAATATAAAAGTACTGGTGCTGTCATTTTGACACACAACTTTGTCTCTATGTAGTTAATAGTCCCATCTTAAAGCAACTAAAGCAAATTTAGAGTTTAAATCAGTTAATGAGAGAGTGGGAGTAGATTTATTTAAAATCTACTGAACTTAAATGCTCAGTTGTTTGCTTTTTAATGGTAAAACAGATCTGTGGTTTGAAATGGTTTGGGGAAGTTGTGACAAGGCAGATGATGATTCAGAACTGTTAAAAGACTACAGAGGGGTCAGCTACAGTTTCTCCTTTCTAAGAGATTGGGAATGTCCCTTTGAAAATGTCTGAGAAACTCAGTAGACATTGAAGATGTGCAGAGATGCCATTAATACCTGGACAGAGCATCACAAATGAGTAATGATTTTGTACTATATTTTAGCTTCTTAATGCTGCTGTTACTTGAAGATTATAATGATTTACATAAAACATAAGAGTTGCCATAAAGGATCTGGCAAAAAATTTTGTTGACATCCTTTCTCTGACTTTTCCATTTACTATGGAACTTGGTTAAATTCCATATGCATCTGTTTCTTCATCAGGAGGTTTGAGCTGAAATATATTATTTCTTTCTTTGGTGAGGAACTTCACCATGTGCTTGTTTGGCAGGGTTTCGTTTGACCTTAGCAGACAGTTAGGTTTGGGAGGTTATCTATTCTTAATTGAAGTGTTGTATTTTCAGGTATTTAGAAGTTTGAGGCAACTGAAATTGCTATGCCAGTTTATGCAGTTTTAATCATTTGATGTAACTTGCTGTTCATGCTTGATGGTAGAACTTGAAATGAGTCCTATCTAAATGAAGTATTTCAGTATCTGTGTAGTGCATGGGTATTTCTTTTCTTGAAACCATTTGTCTCACAACCATGTGAATAAGGTGAGGGAAAATGGCAAGCCTGATGTTCTAGGGAAGAACTTAGCAATTCAGTTTTGTTAGGAAATGCATTGAATTTATGTTCATGTCAGAGCAAACTCCTTTCTTTCTGATGTTAAGGTGGTGTTTTAGCAGATAGAGAAAGGGATTGGGAGGTGCTGGTGCTCTTGGGTTTTGGCCTTGAACAACGACCTCATGAAGCAGAGGGGAGATTGCCTGTGTCACTTTCCTTCAGTCTCTATTCAGTCAAGGCTCATTCATTAATACTTGGAAACTGGGTGGGTTTCTTGTTTGTTTTCTTGTGTTTTTGTTGTTGGGCTTTTTGTGTGGTTTGAGGGGTTTTTTTAAGATGTTGCTTCACACTAGATACAATTGAGGCACAAACTAAAGATTTATTGATTAAAAGTTAGATGCTTCAAAATTTACCTGTGTGTTCCACTTAACTGTAGGTCTGTCATTTTTGTACACAAAAAAAATTTGCCTAATGGAAATCAATTGAACTCAAGGAAATTCTAACTGGTTATTTGGGCCAAGGTAATACTGACTGCAAATGTGAATTCATATGGATTTGAGAGAGCTGCTGAGTGTTTGTTTTAAATTATATTTTTTGTGTTGTTGGACTAGAGTTGAATTATACCAGGGCTCTTTTTTTTGCATGCTGCACTTCTTCAGCTGTAAAATCTTTTTTTCAAGGAAGTGTTAGAGACATGAAGGTATCAAATGAAAATAAGGGCAGGACCGTGGAGGGGAAAAAGTAAATCTGCTCTAAGGGTTACTTATGTCTACAAAATATAGTCATTCCCTTCCCCTAATTAGAGCTGGACCTTCCGCCAAGATAGGTCTGCTGTTCCAGCTGGGGCTTGCACTAGGTGATACATACCATTCTTTTAATTCTCAATGGCATTGATGGAACCTGAAGCTACTTTTCTTTGCTCCTGTCTATCCTTGTTAGAAGTTGAAATGAAAGGCAATAGAGACAGTAAGACAATGCTGAAAGAAAAAAAATAAAAGAGACTGACAAGGAGAGAAATCTGGGGCCTAGTTTCAGGTATGCATTTAAAAATCAATTAGGCAAACTGCTGGCATTAAATTTCTAAAATTATTTCAGATGCCTGTCTTGCAATTTGAAAGCTCTTGTAGCAGATTTTTAAGGGTTTTCATTGAAGTGTATAGTACAGTGAACATTAGAGTCCTTTATTAAGACTGCTTCTTATATTGAATTATTGCCCTGTTGCCCAGTGCATTGAGTTCTGGAAAAATACCTAGTAAACTCCACGGCCTAATTGATGTTCTGTTTGACAGTGTTGGAAGCTATAGATAGTTTGTCTAAGAATTGCTTCCAGTCCTACCGGTGGTATCCATGGCACTAGTAAGAAAGCATTTTTAGGCAATTTTTATCAGCTTCACTTGTTAGCTTTCTTGCTACTTTAAAAGAATGCCCAAACACTATTCTGAAACTTTAAAGAAAATGCAAAGAGAAGTTTAAATGTCTCTGTGGGCTATACAGCTGCCACTCTGTATATGAAGAATGACAGGCTTCACCAGAATGTCTGGCTCTTAAAGCAGGAGATCATGATGCTGAAACACATTAGAGCAATGTTATTTATATTCTGCCAAAAGCAATTATCCTGCAAGACTTATAAATATGTGTTAGCTTTTATGTGTGTGATAAACTCTACAGACTTCCACAGAGATCCGTAGGTCTACTCAGAGTGATATATTTAAATTTTTGCAGGACTGAAGCCCAAGTGTTTGCATAAAAAGATGTTTCTAGTTGCAGGCATATGCTGATTATTCAGTAGCGTGGCAGGAGTGTTTCTTTGGGATTGGCCTGTTACAATTAGGATTGTTAGTATGCCGAACTAAAGAGTTATATATTTAACAGTATTTGATAAGAGTTGTTTAAAGAAACCTGTCTGGATCTGTATTGCTTTTCAGCAACAACTTCTAAGCTCCCAAGGACTCTTACCTATCCAATTTTTAATAATCCCTATTTTTGATTTCTGTGAATCCTTTACTTTTTTTTTCCCATGAAGATGTATTACTCCTTAAAAGTACCTTCAGTTAGCTACTTCAGGCCCTAAAAGTGGCTTTGTTCTATGCTGTGTCTTTTCGTCACCCTTTGACAGAAAATGAGCTCCACTGTTTGAGAGGAAAGGCCTGTACTTTGGATCTTGGCTACCAAATAGAGCAGCTTTTCTGTTCACCCCACAGCTGTTGTTAATGTTTCATTCTGCAACTGCTAAAGCATGGGCAAGTAACCATCCTCATACGAGACAAAAATATAACTCCATTAGTCAGCTGGCGTGGGTTGTTGAAGCAAAAATGCAGGCAGTATTTTCTCCTGGTGGAGAAAAATCCATCACATCCTATTAAAGTTGCCATTAGCTGACTATGGGGCAATGTACATTTCCTGAATTCATGATTGCCTGTTCTCCTTACTTTGATGGCTGTCTACTTTAAAACTTGTAATTTAGTCAAACTATTATAAGATCATGTTACATCTCTGGGGTTAATTTTATTTGACATATAATCTGTCTGGGAAAAACCCTTAAGAAATAATGATGTTTGATGCTAACTGAACCTCAAATTTCTCAAATTATTGTCGTGTGAATTAGAGAACCTCATTCCTAAAGAGGTTCCTTGAGATTTCTCAAATCTCTATTGCCCTATAGGACTTCTACAATTTAGTATTTAAACTTGCTGCTGTTAAACACAGATTTTTAAGTTTCTATCAAAGGTGGCACTGCGGGGAGGAGGGGGTTGTGATTTTTTTTGTTTGGGTTATTTGGGTTTTTATTTTTTACAACTGTCTTCTAAAGGTTGAAAATGTGATAGGCTAGTGGCATCTTTGACATTCTCTTGCCAGTCAGTATTCATTATAAAGTTTAAGTGAGGAAAAGTTATAACCCTTCGACTTTCTTACACTAATATTTGAACCCTTAAGGTTTTTGGATATTCAGGCATCATAACATGAAGTTATGACCTAAAGCAGAACAAGAAGATAAAAAGATAAAAAGCTTATCAATGAAAAGAAAATTATTTTTCTTTGTTATTTTGGAAGTGTGACTCTTCTGTCATATCTAGAGCAGTATTTCAGTAGAGGATGACTTTTTCTCTCTAAGGGAATTACATATGTTGGCCAGGCTTCTTCTTAGTTTAGTGCTTAGGGATTTTGTTAAAATCCCTTATTTCTTTAATTATTTATGTACTTTTTTAGTGTAATATGGACAGAGTGAAATGTACAATCTCTTAAATTGAGAGGGATATTTAACCTTAACATGAAGATTGAATGGTTCTTCACAATAACACTTCTAGTATTAGTGTATCAAATGTCATAGATCATTGGTTGCAGATTACAGGTGCATTAACACCTATAAATTAAAGGCAGACTATTATGCAATTCTTATGCTGAGTGACCCATGTCTATTTCCATGCTGTGTAGGATATTGATGAAGAAATGATGCAATGGAAAACTGTTTAGTGTGGTTTAGTTTTGGTCCTTATTGCAGTAATGTTTCAATATACGCAGATCCTGGATGTATCTCCAGCTTCTTGACAGTTGTTTGTCTCTTGTGGTTTTCATGTTTCTTTAGGCAGATAATAGGCAACACCTTCTGCCACTTTTTAGTTTTGCTCCCTAGTCCCTCTAGTAAAGCCACTTGTTATTTTCTGTAAGTTGTCTATGGTAGTAAAGAATCTAAGAGCATAGCAGTGAGCAGAAAAGTTAAATAAGAAAACTAGATGACTGTGTTGTTATATAGATATAGAATGACTCGATTAGTTGAATTAAACTAAAAAGTAAAAATTACATATCTGAGGGAACTATATTCTGTCAGGTCACTTCTTGCATGCTTATGTATGTTGTATACCCTAAAACCTAGTATAAAAATGCTGACAAAATTTTGTTTTACACAAGAGCTTGGTTGCTGGGCTAAAAGCTGTTGTAAAATGCAATTATTAATTTATTAGATTGAAAATAAAATCTCTGTAAAATAATATTTAACTTCCTGGAAAAGAACATGAGCAAGATCCTATTTCAGTGTATTTGATGAGACAATTCTGGTTTTATCAGAGTTAAACACAGGTTGCATGGATCTAAAGGCTAAACCTTTTTGGGAATCCTCTCAGTTCTTCACAGAGACTGAGTAGTGGAATATCTCCTCAGGTGCTGTCTTGGAGTGGTTTTCATACTGGATTTTTGCAATTTGGTGTTCAATAAAACATTAATGTTTTCCCTTCATGAAAAGAAAATCCATCTTCACTGTGTTTCTGATTGGCTTGGTTTTGTCTGGCAGCTTCCAGGCAGTCACGGAGGTTTCTTTTCAGATTCTAACCTTTCTCTTTAGTCTCACTCTCCAGCAGTGGGCTTATCCTCTGCATGCATTGCTCATCAAACAGGCACTGTTTTTTCTTCCTTAATTTTCTTTATGTCAAAGCCTTCCTGCATGCTAAACAATTCATCCGAGTCTTTGGTTTTTATCCGCACCACTTGAAGTTGCAAGTAGGCACCTAGATAGAAGCTGGAGCATGTTTCTGTGAGTATGGACAGGGCTGCTCTTATCCTTGAAGTAACATTTTCTGTACTTCCTACTTGTTACTTGTTCTATTAGGCATAGATGTAGTAACTGGTCTCTGTGAACACAGACATGTGGACACTGGTATCTGTAGGCTCTTGCTCTTACCTGCTTCTCTTCAGATTAGCTTGGTAGGAAGCTTGTTTTGCCTCTTACAGATTGAGAGAGATTGCCATATGGTCTGGTATAGTTCATGTACACAACTGTGATCCAGTAGAGGAAAGGCAAACTCCCAACCCCCCTACTGCTGTTTCAGAAAGGAACAGACAGGAGGAAGTAGGAGTGAGAACAGATTTCTGGATAGATTGGTAGGCAGTGGGGTGAATTCTTAGCACTTCCCACCAGAAGTCTATTCTAATAAGCGTCGGTTTTAACTGTGTGTATGCTGCTGAGGAAGCTGGAATATGAGTATGAAGAGTAAATGTATAATTATACTTAAAGGGATAATTTCAATTTAAAATTATAAAAATGTTTGTTTCATATCTGAAACAAGGCTGTGGTGCTCTCAGTCTCCAGTTTTGTGAAGTTCATCATGGCTTGATTTTTTGTTGTTGTTTTCGACTTCCATTTTTTTCAAGCACTACATTTGGCTGAATATATGCACTACTGGTTTTATCTGGAAAATACTGCTGTAGCAGTATCCTGACTGAATGAGACTTTCTTAGGGTTCATACCTAGGAAGTACGTGTATAAATAGATCTACGGGGATTGAAATATGCCAAATGCAACAGAAATATTTTTTCTTGTTTTCTGGGTCCCTTAAAGCAAAGCAGTAATGTTATTTGTTCCCTGAGAGTACAAGAGGAACAAATGGATTTTTATGTTAGACAAATGGCTAGGATATTGGTCATCAGTTTCAGTCTGATTTAAATCTTTACTGCTTTACTGAGTTAAAGTAATAAACAATGAAAGGGCAGTCTATTTAGAATTTTAAAATGTGTGTAGACTACAGAGCAACTTCTATGGCATTCTTCTGGATAAAAAAATTCTTTTATGTATACATGTGTCCCTCCAAAAGAAATATTTTAGATAAATCTTTAAAAATGTATGCAAACCTGCATTTCTAATAGTTTTGAGCTGCCAATGAAAGGCATAGTTTGCATTCACCTACACAGCCTTGGCCCTAGACGTAAGGGGCACATGACTGAAGGTAAGTTGAGGCACTGATCTTTCAGAACAATCTTTTTGGGAGGATGGGTTTTCTGCTTTAGTTGCACAACCAGTTCTCTTTACAGTTGTATACCGATTTAAGTTAACACAAAGGAGGGAGGAGAATTGTATGCCCGGACTGGAGAAGGAAGGGGGAGGAGTTCAGGCGGGATTTAGGCGCAGAGTTTTAGCTGCTTTCCCATTATTCCATAAAAGCAAATAATTTTTGCTGCAGACCTACAGATGCTGAATCACTGATAGAGCTCTACATTTATGGTTGCTCAGATATCTCCTATGAATAACATCTTGAAATTAATAAGGAATTTAAAAAATGAGAGATCTACGTAGCATTTATGTGCTATGCATAGTACAGTGTACTCCTATCACGTTCAATGGAGCATCACCCTTTAATTTGTCTCCTAGAGATGCGTCGTCTGTGTCAAAATGCTTACATTGAGTGCAATCTTTTTTCTTTTGAGTGCCAGTTTACTGGAACCCAGTGTTTAAAGTTTGGAATCCATGGATTTTGTATTTGTATTATTTCCTTGCATTCTCAACAAATGCTGAGTAACTTTTTGTAAATAATGATCCTTATTAAAGGATGAAGAGTTGCAAAACTTGTAAGGTTTTCATGTTTGAGGCTTTTTTTTTCCTTCTTCCTCTTTTGTAGAGAGGAGATTTGTATTTCCTCTCCCTTATGTGCTTGGCATAATAATGCAGAAACACGAACAGGGTGGTGGGGGAGGAAGTGGTTACAAGCAACAGTGGTTTATGATGTCAGTAGTACTGTAGTTTGGAAAATGTATTTTACCAATAAATTTACTAATCTCAATTTAAAGCATCTCCTTTACAAGTAGTTAGTTAACAGTACAGCCACTTCATCAGTTTTTGTTTTTCTTTATTGTGAAAAAATGTTTTGTTGCAGAAAGTGTTCAGTTACCAAGTGAGTTTTTCTAGATTGTTTTTAAAGGCTAGTTTTCGATTTTAGAACCTTTTTTGGGTGATATTTCCTTGAGTATTGGTGACTGTGCATCAATGAAGATGAGGAGATGAATCACTTCAGTCAAATCACATTTATTTGGTATATATTAAACTTCTTCCAAACAGAGGCTGCTGTAATTCCTTTCCAGTGAAAAAATCCAGACAGAATATTCCTAACTCTTCCTGAGACCTATGGTAGTTTGCATTCAGACTTCTAAATTCATACAGTAGGACTACTATCTTTAGTGCTAATTTATTGTAAAATTATTGGTTTATTAGTATAAAAATTGAGCCATATATCCTGTATCCATGTTTTAAAGTGCAGAACAGCAGTACTCATTTCTTCTATATCTGCACTGAAAATATTAGGTTTTGCGAAGATACACAGATTTAAAGCTACATACAGGTTATATGTGCTTGAAATTGATTCTCTTCTTGTGTTGTATTTTCAATTGTATTTCTTGAAAATTGTGATTTCTCTTACTACATTAAGGGATGAACTTTTTAGTGTTCAGAGTACCTATTTTCTGTGCTACCAGAGTTAATCCCTTTGCACCTTCTGCAATCAAGAGTGCTTTCTTTTTGTGTATTCAGTCATTACATAAAGGAAATTGTTTGTTTTGTTAGCATGTAAACTGGGCTTAACTAATACAAGGAGGGCCAAAACCTCTCACAGTAAGAATTCAGAGAAAGAGGAAAATATATATTCCTTGGGAGGAAGAACATTTTTTTCCATTACTTTTTTACATGTTTGGTCCTCATAATTCCTCACATATGAAACAAAAAAAACCTTGATCATTAGATTTTCTCTTTATGTTTATATTGCAGAAAAAGGTCAAATGTGCCAAACTCTGTGACTTAAATCCTAGGTGTTTGTATTGTTAGTTGTGGCCTAATCTCAAAATACATATGTAATGTAGATAAGCAGGCAAACTCCAAATGATCAGTAATTTACTGATCAAGGTTGGATAATTGTACTGGATTGTACTGGAAGTTGCTCTTTCTTCTGGATTGGTCTTGGTTCACATCAGCTTTCCCAATGTTGCTAACTGCACAGCTGCAGAAGCAGTGGAGAAAGTGCATGGTAGAAATAAACGATCAGGGCAAGAGAAGGATGGAGAGTGCTTCTGACAACAGTGCCAGATCATATTACTTTAAAGTGCTTATAACAATAACTAGTGTAGGTATGCAAGTTGCTTTGGATTTATTAGCAGAAGATAGTGTAGAACTGTCAGTAGTTTTGTGTTCTCTCACAAGTTTCTGTTTAAGGACCTCCTGAGATCATACTGCAGAGAGGAGTTTCAGGAAAGATTAAAAGAAATCTGATTGATCTTCATTTCCAGCAGTCTCTGCTTACTCATTGGAAACGCTTCTTAAAACCATTCCACTTCTTCATGATACTTACTAGTTTTCCACCTGTTAAAACTGTTAATATGGTATAGATTTTGACACACTAACTTGTATTTGCTGGAAATTACTTAATCAATATACAGTTAAAAATTAAAAATTTCTATCTTACTCTGGGTTTTTTAATTGGAACCAACCTAACCAATTTTTTCCTAACTTAAATTTGGCTGCAAGATTTTATACTGCCTTTTTAATCTAGGAAAAGAAAAATCAGTGTATTATAGAAAGCCATAGCATAACAATAGCATGTCAAACAGTGATATACATTGTGATTATGCTTGTCATTGATGAAGGGCACCTAATTTTTCTTCATCTGTCTGCTTCTTGTTTGGGAAAAGGACATACTGTTTCCCTTCTCTTTCCTACTTCTTCTGCATCCCTTTTTTTTCCTCCTGTTTGTCCTCCTTTTTTTTCCTCCTTTTTTTTCCACTTCTGTTATTTACTTGGCAGCAGACAATTTATACAAACCTTTTTTCCCCCTCAATCTGTTCATGCCACTGACTTTTGAAATGTCTATTACTTTACTTTGGTTACTTGAATTCTGGCATTTTTAGCTCCCTCTTCTTCCCCTTAAATAACACTTAGGCAATCTTTTTTGTTTGTTTCCTAAAGAAATAACTGTGTCAGCTGGTTTTTTGTTTGGTGTTTTTTTTATCATCTTGTTATGTAGAATTGGCAATATTAGGTTTTTACTCAGTCTTCTGTGAAAATGTCTCATACTGGGCACACAACACTTCCCAGTCTACACGGGGTGAAGAAAACAAGGATGAGCTAGAAGGATTTAGCTACCTAATGGTATCTAAAATTGCAGTGGCAGTTCTAAAATTCTTTTACTCAAATAATTTCTTCTCTCTCTCAGTATTATTATTTTTAACAACTTACTGACTAAAAAAAGTCTTTTATCCATTCCTCCCAGTATTATTGAACTTACAGGCAAATGAATCTGTCTAGGAATTGCTGCATGACTAGAGAAGACTCTTTCCTCTCTTTCAACTCAATTTAATTTCTTGATATTTGAGCAACCAAATTTAAGAAGCAGAGCCCTTAAAAACACTATTTTACATCTTGTATGTAAAGCTCATATGTCATAAAAGCATTTCTAATGTTGGGTTTTGAGCAAAATGTACAGAACTCTGTCAGATGAACCTGTGTGATGCAGCCGATATTGAGGCTTAAATTCGTAAACAGTGAACATTTTACCTCAAAATTTAGAGATTGTTAGCACCACTAAAGCAGTCACTTGTAATATGCTATTTGGTCTTTTGACTTTGCTTTTCAGCATACATAATAAAATGCTGATTGCTTTTCTTCAGCTAATAAAACAGTTAATGACTTCTCCTGGTTTATTTGAATTACTTGAGCAGTATTCTTGCAGATAAAAGTACTCACAATTCATTGTTATTTATAATAAGGGAAAATTATTTGTAATCCTCACTGTTATGATAGTAGACCCTGTCCTTGGAGTATAAATATAGAAAGTTCTTCTGTTGCTGCAGTAAGAGCAAAGGTGTGTAACAAAGCACATGGGTACTGTCTAAAGAGCCAGATTGAAATCCTTGAATTTGATCTTCTCCATCTACACCTATTTGTCTGTTCTACTAGTTTAATTTCTCCTTATGTTTACTGAATATGTAATGTCTTCAGTCTCTCTAAGCAGAGATAGATAATTTTCTGGTTGTATTTCTTCAATTATGCATTATCCTTTTTAAGCTGCTGAATAGACAGAGATTCAGTGATTATTGTAGGAGTTCTCATGAGTATCATTTATAAAGTGTGAATTTTTTCTTAGTTTGGTTTATTATATATTTGGTGAGGAGGGTAATGCATGTGTACTCTTTTTTCTTTTTCTGGGCAGTTGCTTACAAGTTTCTAAACTTTTTTTCTGGAAAAGCAGCAAACAATGGAAATTAAATAATCTTCATTTTTAACTCAGAGGCCTTGCACTGCCTTATTATTGCTTGTCTCTGTGTTTTGAATGTACACGACCTGTGTATTCATTACATGCAGCTTTTTGTAGAAACTTGTGAAGAATAATACTTGAGCAGTAGTTGGAATGGGGAATATAGTAAACCAAGGCTTAGTTACATTTTTTTACGGGTGATACTGTTAGAATTCCTATGTTCTGACCTTAAGGCTTGTGGGTTACCTATTTCTCTACTTAGACTGCTGGTTAGGCTGCTAATTATTAATGAGCTCAAACACAGTCATACAATTATTTAAGGGCTATGTAAGTTACGTTATTCATGCTGACGTATGGCAAATATAAGGAGCATACCGTTGAAACATTTTGTATAATCTTATTAATATTTTGTTTTTCCTGGTTTGATGGATTATTGTAATAGAAATATTTGCATTTGTGTTTAATCTGTTTATTTCAGTTTATTTCCGTTTATTTCCTCTCTGATATATTCTTAGTTTGTTAAAACGACAGAAAAGACTGGTTCAAGCCACGAAATGTGGTGCTGTGTAGCAGGGGAATGATAACTTTTTTTGGTCAGTGAAAGTGCACCTTTAAAAAAAGCTCTGTAAGTTCACAAGCTTCTTTCTCAAGGCTCATTCAGACTTTCATTTTTACTTGGTTTGTAGTCTTTCTGTTTTGTTAGTGCAGACATTTTATGATTTGTCCATTTGTGTGTGTTTGAAACATCCCTTTGGATTTTTATTGTTTTCTTATTATGTTAAAAGGAGAATTTAGCATTAGGGATTTACTTAGAATATAATTTACTTTGCAAGATCACTTTCATATTGTGTGGTTAAAGTACTTGAAAAGCCCCATCAATGTAAATGTTGAGACAAGCTTTAGATTTAACAATATCAATGAATGATGCTACAATTTCAATTCACATGGGTTTAAACACATGAATGCTATTTGTGTACAACATTTATTAGCAATCTCACAGCTCAGCAGGGCTGTTAGAGTATTTTTATAAGTGTGCATATGCTTTATTTGGTTCCAGGTTGTGTTCCTATTCTGTGCAGGCTGAGTGGGAGATGCATGCCAGAAATGACCTGTACCTTTTAGAAATGTCTTTTAATGTGATAAGAATAAAATTTTGTTCTTGCTTACCTAATAAGAATATTATTTTAGGTGAGTAAGCTTAGTGGGTCTGATGCTTTTTTTTCTTCCATAATGCATTGTCAAAAGTTCAAGAGTATGTAGCAGCTCACCCCCTAAGCTCTGTACACCAACAGGGACCTCTGAGCTTCATTGAATTATGCTCTTTACAGATGCTCCCTGGCCCAAAGGGTCTGTAGTCCAGGACGACCTGACAGAGTAAATACAAAAAGTCTGTTATGATGTTTTCTGACCTGTTTAAGAAAGTATAATAGCTTTGTCCTTTATTTTTGCTATATAAGTTTTTTGGTGGAGGAAAATAATAGCTATCTGAGCATTTGTGGAGTACTATTCCTAAATACAACAAGCGGTGGAATAAAAAGTACACAGGTGCTTGTTTGAAGATAACGTATTTAGTACAGTCTGTGGTACCTTAAGCTAGCTAAAATAGTTGATAAGGAATGTGTTAATTACCTTCATCTTATTTTAGTGGTCAAGAACTTTATTATAAAATGTCTTGTTGATTAATGTATTCATATCTGCTAACAGAGTTTCCAGTCCTGCCATCCATAACCTCAGTGGCTAGATGACCATCTTTGACAATGAGAGTGATCTAATTGCACTTGCATACTTCATACTTGGACTTTTTGAGCATACAAGACTGGAGGAAAATGGCTATGAGAGAAAAGAGAATTCTGACCTCTTCAGATACAAATATTATCTAAAATCTTTCCATAAATTGTTGTCCTAAACTGTAGTAATCATTGTTATTCCCAGGAAAATGAAATGTGCAACTGAATCTGTAAGCTTCATTAAAAAAAAAAAGGAAATCTAGACTGGATGGTGTTGTCTGACAAAATTTACTGAAGTGCCAAGTTGTCTTAGTTTCAGTGGAATCTGCCTTAGGCTACAGACTTGTGCTTGTCCTAAGTTTGCTGAAGAGCTCAAGAAAATGAAAAGCTTGTGTTCCATCATTTCTTTAGATGTTTCGTTGTTTTTGCAAAGTTGGAAAGAAATGGTGACTTTTCTCACTAAAAAACCCCAAACTAAATCTCATTATCTTGTTTTATTTGTGGGCTCTTCCATCTTTCTCTTCAGGTTTCAGTGGTAAGCAAATCAGAATTAATACATGGCATCAGTAGCCAATAGCTTGGTAAGAAACAAGTAATGATTTCACAGAATGAAAAGAAGGTGCAGACAGTTCTGTGCTATAAATGGAATGAAGAGATTCCTGTGGATCTTGAGAAATTCTGAGGTAAGGAAGAAGCAAAAACTAAGAGAATATATACAGAGAAGGGAAGACAGGCTAGAATGGAGAGTGGATATTTCTGGAGTTATGTCTGTCAGCTTTGAAAAATGAGGCAAATTTAGGGTTTTCTGGAAGAAGCCCATTAAATTTGGAAGGTACATGAGTACCAAGATCTGACCACTCTAATTATGCTACCCATCTGCCTAAAACTGGATGGAATATAATCCAGAAGTCCTTGGTACCAGCAGTCCTCTGTTGTGAACAGGCAGCTGTGGAAGTGGTCAAAAAGCATCTTCCCTGTCCAGCTTATCTCATAAACTACTACAAAGGGGAATTACATACTATATGC
This sequence comes from Sturnus vulgaris, assembly GCF_052056855.1. Classification (NCBI taxonomy): domain Eukaryota; kingdom Metazoa; phylum Chordata; class Aves; order Passeriformes; family Sturnidae; genus Sturnus; species Sturnus vulgaris. The sequence goes on along the minus strand of NC_142248.1, from coordinate 17,713,394 downwards.
TATTTATTTAGTTCTACTACATGCGTCCAAAACCTGTAGAGCCATCTTAGAATCTTATTTTGATTTTTTTTTTTTTATATTTGTGAGGAAGGGTAGAAGGAAAATAAGTTTGTTTGGGTTTTTTATTTGATTGTGTATTTTATATTTGATGCCATTTTCTAAGTAATATACCTTGGCCAGATGGTGTTATGGAACTCTTTCTATTATGAAAACTTAGGCCTGCAGAAGGCAGTTTCTTTAAAAGGAATAGAATACAAGTATGTGTTGTGATCTCCTTTAGCATGATAAAATACTACTTTATTTAACCAGCCCTCATGGATGACATGCAGATGTAATAGAATCTAGCTACAATTATCAAACAAGAGAAGATGCTGGGGAACAGGGCTAAAATGTTTTTAATTCACGTGTCATATACATACTTCCTATGTAATTTTGATAAGTTTCAAATCTTAACAGTTTCTTCATTCTTCTTGTATGTTCTTGTGCTTTGCAAAAGAACTTACAGGAGCAGCCATTCTTCCTTGGAGCATTGATTACTTTATATGAACTTAAAACTTAAATTGTCTGTATTCAGATAGGAACACTAGAACCCCATTCCTACTTTTAAATTTTTTTAAAATTATTCTTATATTGTGTCCAAGAGAACACCTCATGAGAGCAATATGGTGTCTTGACACTTGTTCATTTGTGTCTCATTTTCCCTTTTGAATTGTAGGTGTGCTGTTAAACAGTTTTTTTAATGAGCCTCTTCTACTAAATAATAATTGTAATCATGTATTTTTGACTCTTTTAGGATACCAGTTATCTGTTCTTATTTGCATACTACTGTTTCCCATATAGCTTTTTCCTTTTGCCATTTTGGGTTCAAGCCATTTTGTTTGGTAGCTCAGGTTTCTGTAAATAGATTTTCTTCTTGTTGTTTTTTGGGGGTTTGTTATTTGAACAGAAATGTTCCATTCAGGATTTTTGACAAAATCCAAAGCTTTTCAGTAAACCAGTGTGGTTACCAATATCCTAAATGTAACAGCATTTATGTGTAGTTCCTCCTGGAAATCCATGTCTTTCCTTGCAAAACTCCTCACAGAAAGAAACTTCCTAGCCATAGTAGCCGTGCACATTTGCTGTTTATTGTGAGGAATACCTCTAGCCTCTTTTTAAAGGAGGAAATTTGACAAGTCTTGCATTCTACCAGCATAAGAGTTTGGTGTATATTCTGATTCGTTGTTATAATTTTGAGAGGAGAAAGGTTACAGTGATATTAAGCAGAGCCTCATTTAGTAGCTGTTATTATGGCAATATCTTCTTCATTATAAAATAATAAGATATGCTGTCATACTTTTACATGATATAAATTATGTCTTCTTTAGCACTTGTGCTACATTTGCATCTCATTCTGTTTTAGGTAAGTCATTAATATTTTGTGCCAGTGGCACTCATTCTCTAAACCTTTAGTAACAAAGGTTTATAACATCAGCAGTGTACCAAGAAGGTCATGCGACATTCTTTTTCTTTCTATATTGAGTCAATACTAAAAAATTGCTATCTTCAAGTAAAACAGACTTTAGCTTAGTGGTCTGACAGTACCTTTTGGTATGTACTTATGGACATGCATGTACTCATGATCACTTCTCTAGCTGGGAACCATTAAAAGCCAAGTGTGGTTCATATATGTTCTTCTGGTAAGGCTACAAACACAAAAGTATATTTAAGCAGAAGCTGGAGGGACTAAAGTATGTGTGTAAAGTGCCAGTTGAAGGTAAAGAGCCGTGATCTGTGACCATTTCACATTTGGAGACCAGCTTGGAACTGTTACTTGGGTGCCAGCAAAGATAGTGTAATTTCATAGCAGAGTGTGTCACGATTTTTCAGAATGTGGGTTTTTTTTTTCCCTTAGCCTTGTCAGAAGTGTTTAAATAGTAGTTTGCACAGTGACAACTCTTGCCTCAAAGTATCATGAATTCTTATAAATTAGCCCATATATTTATATTTATGAAGTTGTATTTTACTGAAATTGCTGTGCTTTGAAATATGAAATTAAAGAAAAGAGAGAATGATTGAGATTGGAAGGCATCTCTGGATGTCATCTTCCCTGCTGCTCAAGGAAGGGTTCCCTAAATTAGCTTACCCACGACTGTGTCCAAATGGCTTTTAAAACTCTCCAAGGATGGAGACTCCACAGCTTCTCTGGATAACCTGTGTCAGTACTCAGGTACAGTGAAAATGTGGTTGCTGATGTTCAAATGGAACTTCCTGTGTTTCAGTTTGTGTCCATTGTCTCTTGTGCTCTCACTGGGCACCACTCTGTCTGTCCTCTTTGCAGCCTCCCTTGAGCTATTTTTATGCACTAGGAAAATACCCAGGAGTGTTTTCTTCTTCCAGCAGTCCCAGCTCTCTCAGCCTTCCTTCATATGATGGATGCTTCAGTCTTTTAATTATTTTTGTTGCACTCTACTGGACTCACTCCAGGAGCTCCATGTCTCTTGTACACTGGAAAACCCAACACTGGACAAAGCTCTCCAGATGTGGCCTCGGTAGGGCTGAGTAGAGACAGAGGATCAGCTTCAGTGACCTGCTGGTGACATTTTTGGCCTCCTTTGTCCCAAGGGCATGCTTTTGCCTTGTGTTCAGCTTGGTCCATATGAAACTCCAGGTCCTTTTCTTCAAATCTGCTTTCCAGATTTAAAAAAAATTGTAATTCTAAATATTTTTACCAAAGCTGAAAGAGTCAGTTTCTCTTACAGTTCAGTTTATAATTCCACTTGCAGATTCAGGTTTCTTGATGGTAATGGTAGTAGCTGTATAGTACTAAAAAGACCAATTTGCAATTGCAGTACAATTGCTTTAAGCAACATTTCTGAAATCATTTTTGTTTTTCAGTCATATATTGAAATGTGCAAAATGCAGTACAAGTAAAAGAATAGCAATGTTTAATATGAATTAGGAGAGGGAACATTTGCATACTCTTGAAACTAGGTTAAAATATATGTAAAGCAACAAGATGGCTGCTTCCCCACTATCCCAAACATCTCTTCCCCTTTTTCTCTGGAAAAATTATTTCAGCAAAAAATTCTAAATATTCATTCTCTTTTGCTTAGTTTTTGGAATAAAGGACAAATGTAATAACATTTGTTATCTTTATTGTCTTGATATTAAATGTAGGAAGTAACCCAAATGATCAAAGTAATTTATTTTTCACCAAAAAACAAACAAAAAAAATCATAATCATGGTGATGAAATTACAATTGCGTTCCTTCCCCAGCCACCAAAAGCAGACTTGTTCCTTAGTTGTTGAGCTGAAGGTCCCAGCCTCTCTTGGCCAGTGATGTGCTTCCTGAGCTTGCAGCTCATAAGTCATTTTGGGCCCAAGAGCATTGCAGTGGTATAAACACACAGCTTTTGGAGGGAGGAGAGAGCCTTCAAAACCGCTTGTCAGATTTTAATGCTAGATGCTCTTAAAATGCCTGCTGCTGGCAGGCAAGGACTGTAGGTCTTACCTTTCCTGTCCACTTATGGTTTGTAACCCTTTGATTTTGCCCCTAATGCTTTCTTAAGGCTGCTTAATTCACCCCACTTCAGATTTTGATTTTTGGTATAAGAATAACCTTAATTTGATTATATTTTTACAATGAAACTTCACACAACATCTTAAAATCTTAAAATAGCTTTGTTTCAGGTTTACTAGGTATAGCACTCATAGACTACATGCTGTAGTCTTCAGTAAGTCTTCACTGCTAGAGGGGACAAAAGTGTAGATAACCTTTTTTTTTCTCCTTTATTCCAATTTATAATTCCCTTTAATCACATAAGAATACCATACTCTTATCTCCTACCTGAGGCACTCAGATGTTAGAGAGATCTGTTTCCTTAGTTGTTAAAAACTGATCTTGGATTCCAGTGTCGTTGTCTCCAGTCTTAACTGATCCTCAGTACTGACTTTAAGAAAACAACATGCTCGTTTGGCCAAAATACCATTTCCTTTAAATCTTCCTCTGCCTCAAGAATTTCCAGTGGCCACAACCAAACCTCAGGAGTCTCAGGAAAGGCTGGCTTCAGTACGGTAGCTTTGGACCTGCTGTTGCAATGCTGCTCTTCATGCTCCATTTCACATGCCCATGGTAGCTCTGGTAAAAGGCTTTGTAAGAGCAGTGCTCAACTGATTGCCCTGTTTGATTTTTCTTTTGTTTAGGTATTCCTGATAGAACTGCTAAACGTGCAAGAGTAGGTAAAAACCTTAGACTGTGTTAGGAAAACACAAGAGCCTTGTCTGCCCTTTTTCCCACTGCTAAGGTACAGCAGCAGTTGTTTGTTCTAAAGTTCCAAAGAGTAGATGGGGCTATAATGCTTACAGATACAAGACTTCGGAGTGCTTTCATAGCCCCACTAGTGTGACAGGGAAATTCTGTTTTGTTTGCAGAGTATTTTGGAAATGGGAATCATTCATAGGTCCTACCACTGCATTCTGGTTAATTGCAAACCAGCTTGTGTTGTTGCTAAAAATAGCTATTGTTACCAATTGTGAGTTCCATTCAAATATAAAAAATAATATTAAACAACAACCACCAACAAAAACATAAAACTAAAAATCTCTTTGCAGACTTAGGCATTGTTACAAGTACAGAATTTGTCTAGTTAATATGCAGGGTGGTTATATGGAAAAACTGGCTTGTTTCAATTTAAGAGATAGTTCATTAAATATTACCTTTAGGGGAATTTTATTTTGCACTAATGCAGTGGGTTTGATAGTAGCTTCTAAAATATTTGAAAGGATAAATGTTTAAAACATTCATTTGGAAGATATGGAAAGCAAATCACAAAATTGTTAGCTACACCAGACTAGGCATCTCAGTATAGGATAGGGGAAAAAACCCCAACACTGACAGAGAACTCTATTGAATGGATGTAGCTTAAGCCTCTGTCTTTGCTTCTCCTTGGCAGGTCTTGGAAGGAAAATGGATGTGGAATGTGAACTTCCATTTTAAGAAAAAATTGATGTTGTAGTAGGTTTTCTCATGTAGCCTAAGGGAAGTTCTCTTTAAGTGAACTCTTGCTGCAGTCGATTGATATACAAATAAAAGTTCTAATATTCAGATTTATGACCAAATTTATAGAGTGAATAACTTAAAAGCTAAATTTGTGGTTCACTTAAATTGAGAATAGTAAAGACAGTTTTTAGGCTTAACCAATCATTGCATCCTATTTCTTATTGGTTTAGAGGAGAGTCCTGGTGTCCTCAGTTAATGTCAGAAAAGGCTCTTCTGAGAGAAATGAGATGAAAGACTACCTGTGTAGGAAGTGTACAACTACAGTGAAACACGGTGGTAGAGACCATTGAAAGAATGATTCCGCTTTCAGGAATTTTATTAAGCATTGAGATGCAGCCAGTTTTATTTCCAAATACTGGAATTGTGATAAATGCGTACAATGAAGGATTGGATTTTTCTTTATTATATTTGTCTGCTGTGTTTGAGTACTTAACTAAAAGATGTTGGTAAAGAAATGTTTAGCAACATTGACTGGACCGTCATTTTAACTATCAGATTTAGAGAGAGAAGTGGGCTTTGCTCAGAGGCAGCTAACAAAATTCAGCTGCCTATAAGCTAAAAATTTATAGTCTTGTGCAATTTTCCATTTTGCAAACCATTATGTATTTAAGCTTTAGATGCTTGCTCTTATGTGTATATATATATACACACAAGTGAATCATTTGTGATTCATGCATGTATGTGAGAATGTAATATATTAATTACGCAAAAAAGCCTACCTTTGTTATTTTGGGGATTTGGGGGGGGGTGTTGGAAATAAAGCAGTGATCTTCTAAAAGTGCAACAGCTTGGTGAATAGTTTTATCTCAAATACAGAAGGAACAAGTTTGATCTCTTCTAATATTTCCTCTTCAGCCCTTAAATTTGACATCACTGGTGCTGTGGCATAAGTACTTAAACCCTCAATCAGGAATATGTGACAAAAAGATAACACCTTATTTTAAGGTGTTGAAATGTTCAATCATCAACTGCTACGTTCATCCAGTAAACTGTACTTCAAATGGAGCATCTTATAACATCCTTGGCAAACCATGAGGTTTTCCAAGTGATGTGGTGGCAAATTCATAACCAAAACTAAAAGTTTTCATTTAATTTAAAAGAAAAACTGAGAGCAGAGAGAGAGATGACCAGAATCTCTTTTTCCAGTGCTCTGAAGTAATGACATGATAATAATTTGTTTATTTTATGAAAATACCAAATGATGGAAAAAGATATTAGATTGTAAAATGCAAGTAATTTTACACATGATGCAAATACAGGAAAGAAGCAGCAAGTAGACACTGCAAATATGGATTTTAAGTAGTTGAAGCTAGTTCTGTTTTCAACCCCTACAGTGTGTGTCCTGACCTACCCTTGCAAAGGACGGGTTATATGCACGGGGAGGAGGGATAGATGAAGGGAAGCAGGGTTTCTGGCTAGAAGCCTGTTCTTGTTTAGATTTTAGTGACAGAAGGCCTGACCTCTTTCTGTTTTCTTGTTCTCTTTTCTGTGCAATTTCATGGTGGCTGACTGGCTTCATGATTAGTCTAAAATAAATCAGGAGTTGATTCTTATTCTCTTTCCGGCCCTCTAGCTAGATCATTGAGTGCAAAGTTTTGAGAAGAATATGAGTTTTGATTTGACAACTGTATTCTCTGGTTAAGCCTTTTTACAAAAGATCACAAGCTATGAGAAGTCCTAATGAAGGCATAAAAATACAGAGGAGCATTTTTTAGAGGGTGGTCTTAAATTGTAGTCTTCTAGGTGGTGTTTGTGGAAAGACAGTGTTAATTATTGTGATCTTGGTTGTGGGTTTGTTGGTTTTGTTTTGTTTTTTACTAAACTTAGATTGTTTATGTTTATGGAAAACTAATTTCTTCTTTTGCTTCTCTTTCAGTAATAGTTATGCACGAGTGCGAGCTGTGGTGATGACCCGGGATGACTCAAGTGGTGGATGGTTACCACTTGGAGGGGGTGGACTAAGCTGTGTCACAGTCTTCAAAGTCATTCCCCAGGAAGAGAATAGCTGTGCTGATTTTCTTATCCATGGAGAACGACTCAGGGATAAAACGGTAACAATTTGCATCTATTTAATCATATTAAAACTGTATGGGACATAAGTATAGATGCTTGCTTATTATTACCTGTAGCCTACAAAATAAATTTATTGTCTGTCTAATGCTGTTGCTGAACTTCTCTATATCAATGACTGTGTACCAAAGGAACCAGTTACTTGTTTTAAATGTAATACCCTGCTTTTTTAGAATCAAGCACATTGATTTTTTTAGAAACTCTCCATCCATTTTGGGAAAAATTTTGCTGTTAATTTTTCTTCCAATGAAAGATTAGAGTTAAATATTGTTTCTATAGCAGTTATACTGCATTTAGAAGGAGTGTTGGAAATGAGAATTTTATTAAGAACATGAAATCAGGTGGAATTCCTTAGTAGTGATTTGGTTAGCTGTAGAATATGGCTATGACAAAAAGAAGCCATTTTACGTGACAACAACTTTGTATTGAAAGACAGCATGTCAGCTGTCAGGTTTGATGCACACATAGACAATATTCGTTCATCAGCTACCTTACATAAAATACCAGTAATAAACATCTCTTAAGAAGCTTCATGAAAATCAGCTTCACAAGAGGAAAACTGGTGCAGGATCTCAGCCATTTCTACATGCACACATAAGGGAGAAAAAATGGACTTACTAGGGATTGTTTGGTCACTTGTGTGGCAAACAGATTTCTCAATGAGGCTGTCTCTTACTGTGGGAACAAAGAGAAATGGAGAAGGCACAAAAGCTCCATCTTCATGACTTTTATCAAGAATTTATTCTTTTCTGCAAATGAACTTTGACTCCTCTGCAAGCTTAAAAGATAAAATTACTTCTTATACTGTACTGCTGACCCTTCCTCAAGCACACCAGTTATTCCCCTGAGGCAGGACTGCTGAGTTTTCTGCCTTGACTGTGACTATTGTAGGAAGAGAGCATATAAATAGAAATTCTGCTGACTCAGTTGTTTCAGTGGGGCGTAGCGCTATTAGCAGAGTACCCTGTGTTCCCGCATAGCTACGTGCACCTGCAGTTCCTTCCTCACTCTGCAGTAGTTCCCTTTAGAACTTTTTTTAGCCTTGTTGTGGCTCTGAGAAGCTTAATTGCATTTAGAGATACTTGATAACTTTTTCTTAATTCTTAATACTTGGAATATTCACAGCTTGCCTTAAGAATAATAAAATGCTCCAAACTAGAGACTGGCTTAATGTTTTGCCTACATGCATATAAATATGTCTGGCCATCACTGTCCTGATCTGTTTGCAGTGTCCTCTCTCCTATTTCCCCTAGGCAAGACTTGTTTTGTTTCCACTTCTGGTAGAAGGTTTTAAATGTTTCTCCCCCTCTTCCTGTCTAAAATCAAGCTCATGTTAGCATTAATATGTTTTCCAAACCTTTATTGTCTTGAACAGTTCATTTTGTATTCGGTTTTTTGTGTGTGTCCCATCCTGTGTCCATCTGTCTTCCTTGTACTTGCCCACCACATGTGACCTAACTGGTCTATCAGGGCGGATTGTAATCTTGCTGTAGGTCTGGGAAGTTTCTGTTGGAAGCCAGCCCCTTGAAAACACAGGATAAAAGGTGAAAGTGCAGCTAGGATGAACATCTCTCCTGTGTATATTGAATAAAGCTCAGGGAACTAACAAATATAGATTGAACGTGTGGAGAAGAACACTGGAGAGCCAGTAATTCTTTGATAGTTAAATGAAAGGTCACTGTGTATTCATGTATTTCTACAGTCTTCAGATAATGCAATTATAAACTAATGTGTAATGAATTAAGAACCAAGTGGTATGGTATGCAGCAAGACCCCACTTGGCCCAGAAGAACCAAGATCCTACACGAAGATATGTGATGACAAAATTAGATCATGACACTTATTTAGAAGGGCAGAAGATAGGAGGTACTGAAAGATAAATTCTGTTGGACATGTCGCTGTTTCTGAAACTGTTCTGATCATTATGCTTTCAATATGGTTAGTGGTTTTACATTCATTCTCAGGATATTCCTGTGGATTCACTGTTCAAGCATAAATTTTAACCTTTCCTTTAATGAAGCCAAACATTTGGGGTTTTAGTCCAAACAGAAGTGACATGTGACTATTATATTTCATAATAATTGTATATTTTGTTTTTTTAATTTAAAAGTAAAGCAAAAGTGGAACCCAGTGTATTTGCTATTGAGTAGAGCCCAAATATTTTGGTCATCTTCAGATTTTGCAGAAGTGTTATGCTGAATCTACTGTTTCTGTGCACCAACTTCCCTCTAGTCTTGTTTTAGAATGCCCTTAGTAAATCTCATTGCCTGAATAATCTTTGAAGTTAGTAGTATGCTGTTTAGTTGGTTGCTCTGTCATTGTATTTGAAAACAGCGTATAACTTTTTTAAACTACCTCACCAGTTTCTAACATTTCAGTTATTCAGACTTTTGGGTACGTGTTTCTTCAGGAATGTTTAATTAATAATCTACTGTAACATCTACAAGTTACTTGGACCATAGTTTCCAGTTCACTAACTTTTTTGCAAGGTACACACAGCTGTTTCTGGAAATACTTCTATGGATTAAAAGAGAAAGTCATCTTTATAAATTAACTTCCCCACATACTCTAAAGACACATTACACATTGCTAAAATACCTTTCTAATCAAGATTATATCTTGATTTCCTCTGGCTAATAAGTCTCTTATTTTGTGAACTGGCCTAGCTTCCAGAAAATGTACAGAAATTCCCTTATCCTGTAAACCTAGAGTGTGGAACTTGGAACTCTTTTCTGTGACATGAGGAAGCATAGGTTTTGAAATATCTTAGATTAGAAAGTAAATGGAGTTCAGATCTGTGGCTTTTACCTAAGATAAATGGGAATCATAATGCCAGCATAACTGTTTAACCAATGTGTCAGTAGAAAGGTGGAATTCTCTCCCAAAGCAGCTTGAAATCCATAGGTGAGGTATTTGATGGACATAGCTTCCAGATGCCTCTTAAATGATTATACTGAAGAAGAATTAATTAACTTTAGTTGCTGCTTCTGACACTACATTGCAGTTCCATTCCAGTGTGCTACATCTTTCCATGTATTTTATAGGCTATGCAGGCATTTAATTACAACTACAGATCTCAGTCTCTAAGTCAGCTGTATAAATTAAATACTCTGGAATTAACATGAAAATATTGAAGATCCTTGTTGAAGAGGGCTTGTGTTGTTTCTTTTTAGACCTGAGAGGCAGGTTGCTGTCAGCCCTTCTATGAGCCAGCTTCAGATTACATATAGAACTTCGAAAATTTTTGTGCAGTACAGTGCTATTTAAAACATCTCGTGGCATTCACAAAAAGCATCCTAGTTATCTGAGAAGAAAATCAAAAGTGGTGGCACCATCGAATTAATTTGAGAGAGAATGCTCCCTGCTAGTTTGCTCAGGTTTTTCAGATTTGTGTTGAAATGTAAGAGTGTTTCATGAAGACTTTTCACATAATTAGATATTTCCCCCTTTATTATAATCACCTTCCTAGACCAGGCTCCAGCCAGTCTGCTTGGAACAATTGCACTCCCTCGTAACCTGGTCAGGTCTGCTGTTCTCTCTTTCTGTGTTTACAGCAGCTCTCTTCTATCTTAATAGCACTAGTGCTAAAACATATTAGGCTCAGACTGACTGAGTTTTGAGCTTTTGTGAATTTTACCTTCTTGAATGAAAAATCTAGTACATTTCTCTTTATTTTTATTTTCTTCTCCAGACTTTTGCCATGCAAGTTTTTATCAAAGAAGAAAAAAATATATTACTAGTATCTTTTAGATCATGAATCAGGAGTGACAAAGTTTTAAGTCTTTCCTTTGAATAAAAACAAATTGTGTAAAGGGAGAGACACAAAGCTGAAACCAAATATAAATACTGTTCTCTTCTAAAAACCTGCTATTTGCAAACTTAATTTTTACTTTTTAAATTGTCTTTAAAGTTTGAGGGAAGGTTGATTCTGATGGGCTGTAGTACAGCCTTTACATCATCTTTTTTGAATTGAATCAAAAGAAGTATGTGTAGAATATGGTTACTGTGACACTGGGTTCATATACTCTGTGGCATGAATATACTCAGGTCATGCTGCTTGTTCCCAAGAGTAAAGCAGAAAAGGCATTTAAAAACTATGTGCTTATGTTTGTAGATTTGGGTTGGGAATGAGAAATAGAGAAGCTGTCTGTCTTACATGTGCTCTTGCAAGCTTTGAAAGTACAGCTAGAAATCAAATGCAAAAGTTTTTTTCTTTTTTTTTTTTTTTTCCTGAAATAAGCTCGAAATAATGGTATCATATTTTAAGTACTCATTTTATTTGTGTTTAAAAATATTTGGGTTTTAAGTGCTGAAGTAGAAAATTTCTGACTCTGGAGATTGATCTTGTCTATATAAGACAAATAGATTTTATTGTCTTTTAAGAATTTGTTTTTAGAGGTGAGAAAAGAAACATTAAGCAAACATGTATTTTTGAGTAGCAATGAATTAATGTTACACCCGATGACATCTAGATATTAAAAGATTTTTTCATTAAACAAGAGACATACAGCTCTATTTATGCCCTGAGAATTTAAATTTTGGTCATGTGGATCTCGTTTTCTTCTGTCTTGAGTCTGATTCTGCAACATTTTCCATTATGTGCCAAAGTAGATGTTTCATATTGGCATGGAAGTCTTACTTTAAATCTCCAAATGAAGAAATCCTTCAGAACAGTAACCCATGGGGTGTTTTTTTAAATGAAACTTACTTAAGCTGTAGGCACTTTATTTACAGTTTTTCAGGTCTTTGCTGTGCTTATCCGTGTAGATCTTGGGGAAGGTCTACCTAAAAAGCTTTGGGAGTGCATATTTTGGATAACCTTGTGGGGGAGTATATGATCTTCACCAATGATGTGGAGAGTTCTGAACCATAGCAAAGTGCACTAAAAACTACTGGAGTTTTGAAATACATCTGCATTGAAAAAGCTTGGTTTCCATTTCCAGGCCTTGGAGAATACACATATGAGGATACTTCCTCCCCAGCCCCTATGGTAGTTCACATGCTTGAGCATCAAGAAGCTTTGGCAAAATTAAGTTTTACAATTTAAAAATTCACTATTCATGCAAAGCACAGGACTCTTTCAGGGAGAGAAAAATGCTTCTGGGGATGGTTGGTATGTTTTTTATTTGTTTTTTATATTTCTGGATGTAACAAATACTATTGAAGGCCTGGATGTTTATAAATTTGTGTCCCACTGCTAATTGAAACCTATAGCTTTTCAATTTTCTCTCAGGTAGGGCAGGCATCAAGTCTTGCTTATATAGATATCTGATAACACATACAATTTTGATGCAACATATTTTTCCCTTTTCAATGCCCTTTCACTTATATCTTCTGTGTTAAGCAATCTGTTTGCATACTGGTTTAGATGGGAAAAATCAGTGTCACCCCCTCAAATGTGTTGTTTCCTTGAATCAAGTTGAAAACAGTTACAGTGTTGGATGGGATGTTTGCTTGTTTTGTTAATCATAGCTTGCTACATAAAATGTGAGGGTTGGAAGTTATGGGTGAGTGTTGCTTTTTGGGCTGGAGGGAGTTGGTTTTGGGATTTATAGTTTGGTTTGTGTGTCTTTGAAAACCATAGCTTCTACTCAGTGAAGTTTTAATCCAGTTTTTATCTCTAGTGGTAAAATTGTTACTGGGTATGAATTTTCAGTGGATTAATCCCTTTGGGACCAGAAATTCATTGTGATGCTATAAAATCAGGCTTGCAGTACTTTGTTGATGTTTTGAATGACACTGCACACAAAATAGACTGTTAAAATAGTTGGTGTTAATGTATTAGAGATCCCCTAAAGAGCACTCACACCTAGAAAAGGCAGTGGTGTGAGAAGCTTTCGTTTTTAACTGCTCTTTCAAAGAGGAAGCAAGTTTAAAATCATCTAGAGGAAAAAAGGACGATTATTTGATGCATCTTAGAACTGCAGAATAATCCTTTTTTAATTTGTGCAACAACTTTTCCTGCAGACCTACAGTAAACAGATTCCCTTTTATGTTTTCTTCTAGGCAGTTTTACCTACATATTGACCATTTAGGGAGATCCGAGTGGAGAAACAAAAAAAAAATTTAATGCTGAAGGAGTTTATATGTGCAGAAAGAATATTATCCTTCTAAAGGCAGAGTTAAAAGGCAATAACAGTTGAGAGGAGATGATTACTGATGGGTTGTAGGGGGAATAAATAATGAAGAGCAAGAGATAAAAACCTATTTGCCTATGTAATAATTAGACAATGAAAGGAGAAAAGGAACACAAAGACTATATAAGAATAACCCAAGTACCAGTATATATGTATATATCTTTTTTAAGTTTGAGGAGTTTTCTCAATGTAGTTGTTTATACTTAAACTAATTTTACCATATCCTATTATATATTTTTTTCTTTTAAAAAGCCACATATATAACAAAACAATCAATTAAAATTCGAAAAGTGCATCAATGAAATTATATAATATCATTGAAATGATAGAATATTGAAATTCCTCATTCATCTCTCAGTCTGTGTAGGCCTTCATCATCAAATACAGAGAGACACGTTGTCTTGCTGGGAGCTTTATTATATTGCTATGGGAACAGATCAATGCATCTCCCTCCATACTTTCTTGTTCACATTGGATTTTTTTTTAATCAATAAACACTCAGTATAACAATGTTGCTTAAAATAATTTTTGCCAGTAAACAAAATATTCAAATACAGTTTTAAAACCAGACACTTTGAAGGGGACATGATAAGACTTTCCAGTACCTGAAGGGAGCCTGCAAAAACAGCTGGAGAGGGATTATTTGACAGCACATATAGTGACAGGAAGAGGCGGAATGGCTTCAAATTTAAAGAGGGTGGATTTAGATTAGATACTAGGAAAGAATTCTTTATTGTGAGGGTGGTAAGGCACTGGAATAGGTGGCCCAGAAAAGTGGTGATTGCTCCATTCCTGGAAATATTCAAGGCCATTTTGGATGGAGCTGTGGAGCAGCCTGGTGTAGTGGAAGGTCTCCCTGCCCATGGCAGGGGGGTTGGAACCTTTGAGGTTTCTTTCAATCCAAACCATTTTATGATTCTATGTGAAGACTGTGACTTCGCTTTATAACTGATTGTGCACGTATACCTGTAATGATTTTTGTAGCCAAATAATTCTGTTAATTATTCACAGTTACTGGTTTTTTATAGTTGAACATGAGCCACAAATGAATTTTTGTTTAGGTGCAGGCGGTAGTATATTCATAAACCTTTTAAGTTTTATTAATTTCATTTTTTTAAACAATTCTCTTGTATTACTTTCTCTTGTCTAGTAGCCTTTCTGGGAGAAATCTGAAAATCTGCCTGAAAGCAGCATGAAGTTAGTCTAGTCCTAAAAGATTTTGTAGATCTCAGTGATCTACAAAAAAATCCAGTAAAACCTCCTATCAGCACACAGTGCATTTTGGGGGGATGTGACCTATTTAATTTGCTGAACATCTACCGAGTCTGTACTGGTGGCTGCAGATATGAGATACTTTCGTAGCTATGAGATTTTTGAATAGGAAGATTGACTCAGTAAACCAATAGTGTCTTCAACCCATGCCATTTATCAGCAACCACTAGTGAATAATTTGGCTGTAATGGAAATGAAGTTAAAATTATATCCTTGTAGCAGGAAGAAATTTGAAAAGAGACCCCTGTGAAGTATGTTTTTAGGTAGTTCACAAATACTCCCTTTTGTACTCAAATTTAATATATTGGTCATTGATATCTTTTCCTTCTGTTTTCTTTCTGAAAGGTGGTCTTGGAATGCACATTAAAGAAAGACCTTGTTTACAACAAAGTTACTCCTACTTTTTACCACTGGAAGATTGATGACAAAAAGTTTGGCCTCACATTTCAGAGTCCTGCTGATGCAAGAGCATTTGATAGAGGTATTCGGAGAGCAGTAGAGGATATTTCTCAAGGTACATATTTCAGGTGAAAGACTTGGTGGGATGGAGGAATATTGAGTGTTTACTAAAAAAGATGTCAAAGCACTTTGTGTAACATTTACGTTGACAGTATTTAAGGATGTGGATTAAACTATAGTATATTAGGATTTTAATAGTTTTCGAAATAGTACTTCTGGCATTTCTAAAGTGCCATTCATTCAAGTGTCTTAAATTGTTTCACAAACACTAATAAAGTAGTTTCCTGAAACATCCCTACGTAATAAAGCATTGCCTCTTTCTTTTAGACATGAAGAAATGGAGGAAGTTGGAGTGTTATATTCTGTCACTTGGATCTTAGAAGCTTTTTGCAAGTCCTGTGTTCTTGTAGGATAAGCTGGGAAGTTGAATGATTTGTGATCTGTTGAGTTCTCTCCTTATCTGCACGTACTCTCAGTTAATAGTTTTATTTTTTACTAACAGCTGAGTTAGTAGTAGTTCTGTGTTCAGTATAGTTCTGAGGACAGGCTTTTTTAGGAACAGAAGAAGAATGTACTCAGACAGCAATGTGGCCAGCTGGTTCCAGAGCTTCACTGAATTAATGGAAACCAGTGAGCAAACCATTCATCAAGCCTAGATTCTGAGCTGAAAATAAAATAAATGTATTCCTGGGAGGAAAGAGAACAGGTGTCTACTGAATTGAAAGAACATCTCTTTCAGGCTTGTAAAAAGTAACTTTAGGGATTTTATGTGTTTTATCCTACTAATGAAGCAAGGAGCATGTTTCTGAAGGGAACTGCTTTTTGACATGCTCTAACGACTGCTTTGGAATTGTGTTGGTATGATCCATATCCCTTCAAGACAAATAATTAGAGAACATGAGAGTCTTTTTTTTTTCTCTTAGGGTCTCACAGTTTCAATTTCTGCTGATTTATAGCAAAATACCACACAGTGTGTATTCATGCCAACGAAATGTCTGTCTTTAATTTTCAAAATGCTACATTAAAAGGAATATACTCCCTTGCTTCTCACTGGTGATGACACTTTGAGAATGCTTTTATAGGGAAGGTGGGAACAAGAGAGAGGAGTGTGGCCAGGAATACTCAGTATAGAAAAGGCAGGGTGTAGAAATGAATTATGCTTACTAAATCAACTTGAAATGCAGTGATCTATACGTTTAAAAAGTAAACAAGAATATTTATATCATCGTCACTGGATATTGAGAAGTGATGTGGATTACTGGAAGCAGTAAGTGGTAAATATGAAGAAAATAACCTTGTCTACTTTTTTCCTTTATATGAAGGTTATCCACCCTCCCAAAATGATGTTGAAGTGGCAGAAGACTGCTTTCAAGTGAGTAAATTTTTAAATTAATTGTACATTTTTTTCTTTTACAAATGTACTCAACAGATTTTGCTCTCATTAGTGAGAATAAGTAAAATAAGAGGAATAGCAAAATTCCGAAGATAAGTTCCAGAAGAATTATCGCGAAGACTTACAAGATTGTCTGTCCTAAACGAAGTAGTTGTTATTTAATCCATAGGATCATTAAGTATCCTGAGTTTAATTTTTAAGTTTAAAATGTCTGTTCAAGTTATATATCCTCTTTGATCTTATTGAAGTATGAAATATTCTTCTGGGAAACAGAAAATAGAGGGATAAAGAATCTTTTTACTTGTACATCTTGTTTGTTTTCCTAGATTTCACTTTGCAGAGCTAAAACACGTCTAACATCAAATAGTTAGAGCTGAAAAGATTCTGAGACAATGGTTGAAAGAATCTAGTCCAAACAACGACAGAAGTTCAGACAATTCTTAAAAACACACTGAAGATAAAGTAGTTGCTTGTTGAGATTCAAGTTTTTATTGATTCTTTTTTTGCACTATTCAATTTCTGTAGGTCATAGTCATCCCATATACCATAAATACTGTAACACTGATGCAGAGCACTGCCTGGTAATATCCAAGAATCTAGGTAATTAAAAAGCCAGTATAAAAAAATATTATGGAGACACACACAGGGGAAATAACTATAATATAACTGAGTAAATCCTACTTGTGTCTATGTATGCTTGTTATTTTTTCCTCCTTATTTATGGTTTTAGGGAAACCCAGGTCTTCATTCCCACATGTTTTCAGAGTGCAGAAATTCAAATTAATATGAAGATGGTAAATAAACAAGTTAACTCGGGGGTCTTAGTGGCTATTCAGAAAACTGATAGTGTTGCTAAGTGATTTCTGCTGGGAAACAGTCTTTTCACTTATGCAATGTTAAATCCTGTGTCAGTGTAAATAGATCTGGTGTAGAACCTCTAGAACACAAAATCAAGAAAATTAGCAGCTGACTTTGAAGATATTATGATAGGAGACTGAGAGTCAAGTATTTAGAAAGGATACTGCAATGCAGTGGCAATACAGAAGTCTCCTGATATCTTTTCATTTTGTAGTAGAAGAAATGTATTTCTTTGTGTAAGTGTTGTCTGTGTAACCACCTATTTTTCTTTATTTACAGTGCTTTTTTTAAGGCACTTGAAAGGAAAATTGCTATAAATATTAGATATTTCAGATTTTAAAAAGAAATGAGATTTTGACAGGGCGAAGGAAATATGTGCCAAAGTTAATGCAGTCCTTAATCAGCTCTTAAAAGACTTGCTTAAATATGCTTTGTTGCAAGGATTAATAATTGAACAGTTTCTACAGGCCTAATGAGATAAGAACAAACCAATTAACTCTTGATTTTGCTGCCTAGTTATTATTTTCTATATAAGGATGTCAAAATTGAGGAAAATATCTGAGATTCATTATAGTTACGAAATTGTTACTAAGAAAGTGAAGAAAAGTGTATTTACAACATATATTCTAGATATATGTGAATATCAGTACACCACCTATTTACATATATAAATATAGATTTAATTTATATTCTATTTTAAAAAATAAATGTATATATTCTTAAATGTCTGTAAACTAGATATTATATATATAAATACTCATGCACAATGTATATGTATTACAGGTATAAACAATCTTGTGTGGTACAAACTGCTGGCAGGACTATCTTTTACATTCTCTACAAGAAAACATACTTAATGACTTCATCACAATAGATATTGCTTAACTGTGGATCTGTGAATAGATGTCATGCTTTCTAGAAAAAAACCTAGCCAATATCTCTTACCATATCTGCACACCAAAGTGAAATAAGTGATACTAGCATTGCCTATCAATACCAGAAGGGAGGAAAAAAAAAAGAAATGCAAAGAAGACTGAATCCACCCTGGTTTAGCTATGCTCCATCTAAATCAGGTTTATTTATCAATAACAAAGCTGTAATTGCAGGGTTATGAACATGAGTGTAGAAAAGCTTTACACCATTTTAGTTACAGGCATCAGGTCTGGTCTCCAAGAATACCTTTGAAATACCAGATAGTGTACATTCCCTTTCAAATTTTCAATTCCCCCCTTTCCAAGACTGATACTCTGATAAGTGATACTGGATACACCAGGGTCTTTTTAACTTGCTGCATAAGACCATAATTCTTTAAAGGTAACATTGAGTATTTGAAAAGTAATGTTGACTTGTCCCCGACTTCTTGCCTCCTCTGCATAGTTTAATGATTTTTTTGTTTCCCTGTTTATTTTATGAGCTGTTTTCCAAAGTCTCTATTAGTATTTTTGAGTATGTTTTGGAGTATATCTATGCAAGGGCATTTTGGAGTGTGGATAGAATATTAGAGTAGTTTTTTTCTATACTGTTCTAGTCATCTTACACAGCAGGAATCCTATATTTAGTAGTAGAATCCTATATGTGAAGTATAAATATAGTATTTAGTTTATATGTAAATTTCATTAACCGTGGCTTGTTTCTGTTGTTTGGTTTTTTAATGAAGGTGACTAGATGATGAAGAAAGCTAAACATGCTTCAAAAGTTGTTTTACTAGCTGGCTATGTTTGGTGCTACAGAGAGCAAGTAAAATGATCCACAGAAGATAAAAAATTATCATCTCAGCGTGAAATCTCAATACTTCCTCGTAATAAGTATTATCACATTTTATAGAAGTAGTTAGCAGAAATAATGATTGTCCAAAAGTTATATGGGCATATCTTAAATGTAAATCCAAAAACTGAGCTCTTGTCTTGTGCCTTCTAGGCTAGTAATTGGCTTGCTATATTATACCATGGCTCACTAAATTTTTGAATTCTTAATTTGCGTTTTGTAAATAAAATCTCCCAGAGAAAGCATTCTTTTTGCTGAAGATCAAATTTATCATTTTAAGAAGACATAGCTTCATTATAGTTTCTTTAGGCTCTCTGTTGTTTACAAATAATGTTATAATCCTAGTATTAAAATAATATTATCACTTAGGGGTATTCATGGTTGCTTAAATTATTGCAATTATTTTTAATTTTTTAATTAATTTATTAGATGCAAATTGTTTGTATCATCAAGTAAGCCCTAGTCTTACCAGATTCATTTCAAATAGAAATACACAATTGAGTTAAGGCAGAGCTATCTGACTTCCTATAATGTTGGTAAATGGAAAAGTACATGTACTTACATGGAAATATGCGTTAGGAATTTGCTTTGTTAGGAAGTTTACATCTTTTTGGTATAAAACCTTGCATCTTGAATGTATTAAATTATCAGCTTGAGTAAGTCAGTTTGTTGTTTGTTAAAGGACTGAGGTTCTTTTCCTCTACCAAATATAAACTTCTTGCTCTAAAACTCACCTAGCTTAACTGAAAAAAAAAAACAAAAAAGAATTTTTAGAAGTAAATCTAAATTAAATCTAGAGCTCATACAATTAAAATTATTTTTGTGGAGGTTTTGGATCCTGTAATGCCTAAGTCTTGCTTTTGTGAACTGAAAAATAGAGTAGTTGATCTTTAATTTTTTTCATTTTTTCTTAATTCAGCCATATTGGTGTTATTTATAGGCTACCAACACATTTTAACAGTTTTGAAGTAATAAGAATTGGATCACTTATGGTTTTGAGTTTCTTACTACTGGCAGAAGAAAACTGTAGACTGATAAATTGTAAGCAGAAAATAAAAAGAAAGTTTGGCTTGTTCTTTCAGAAGTAAGTACATTGGACTTTCTGTTAATAGGAAGGTGGAAAGGCCTGCAACTTACACGCAACTTAAATGGTTTTGGTTTAGGCAGGGAAGTCATTAATTGTTCATGTGCTGCTCTGTAAATTCACTATTCAGTGACCTCTTCATAAGGACCTTCAATGACCACTTAATTTATTTTGTCTCTAACAGAATGTTTGCAGAAGTTTTATTTTACAAAATTAACCTTATGACTTGTAGGAAATGTGAAATAATTTACCCTTGACACACCCTAATTTTTTATGGATAAGACAATACTACATGGTAAAGCACTAAAGATTAGAAATATTTTGAGCAGTCAATAAATTGCTTAGGTACAGTTCTTAGAACTAAAAGTTCTGATTCATATTATCAATTTCAAATAAATATATTCATATATTGTGCTAAATAATTTTGGTTCATTTAGCTTTTTTTTTGTTGGAGTTTTATATAAAAAACAGAAGGAATTAGATATTTTTTCCTCACCAGTATTTCTAGCAACCTCCTTACATGTAGTGTTTTCAATATATTCAGGTGGAAAAGCCTTTGCAGAAAGAGGCATGTCAAATGTCTTCTGTTTTAGTTTAAACTGTGCAAAATATTCAGAGTAATCTAGGTAATATTTCAGCCTATGTCAGAAACACTTATCTGAAAATAATAGTTTCTTTGCCAAATATATTGCTCCATCAGTCTCAGAAATGGCCAAAGCAGAAGGAAGTCATTCAGATATTTTTTAAACCTGTATCATTTATTCAGAATTGAAAAATTAAGGAAAAAGCATTTAAACATTTCTTGTGTTGTTAGCATCAAACAGCAGATTTTTGGGTCTCGTGGGAAGTAAATGCAAGAACTGGGATGCAGCGGAAATGTGGTCTCTCATCCATCCTTCTGTGTAATCATTAAACTTACTTAGAGGAGAACATTTTTAACAAAGTTTGCAGAACAATGTTGAATTCTCTCCCAGACTTAACTCCAGCAAACTGGGAGAAGTAAGGAGAGAAAATTTGAAGAACAAGAGAAGCTCAGTCTGGTTTTCATTTTCTCTACAGCTGTCATCTGGCTTTGAATTCTGCTGGAGAGCTACAGCTGGAGTCATTTTATTGCTTTACCCAGCATCCTTTTGCTTGTGCGCACAGAAATGTTTTAGTAGTCTTGGAAAAAAAATTCAGAGTATCTCTTAGCAACCATAGGACAGTAATTATTATACCAGCAGCTGGGAGCAAACCAGATTTCCGTTGTGCATTAAAAACTGGCGTAGGTTACTTTACAGATGATACTGAATAACCTATGCCAGTACTGTACTTTGCAGGCTGTGGTTAAAGAATATTGAATGTGGGCGGTGTAAGTGCTTTGGACAGTAGAAAAGAATGTGTGCATCTGTGTTAGTGTGTGATATTCTGTATATGTTCTTGTGGAAAACTTTGTATGTTTGCTTCTTGCTTAAATGTATTTTCAGCACAATACCATTTTTGTTTCTGGGTCTTTCTACTTCAGATTGTCAGTGTTTCCATTATAAATGTGAATTTTCAGGTGTTTATGACCTTGTAATAAAACATCACATTGGAGCAGGAAGTGTTATCCAAGAAAAGGGTTTTGGATACTAATAAATGGGGGTTGGCTATATCAAAACTACAGTTTAATTAAAAGCAGAGAGTTCAGCATGTTCATCTGTCATTTCTATAATTCAGCATAGTGAATATTTATTGGCTAAAGAACTGACATGATTGCTTTTCATTTTAATACCAGAAGTCAGTCTGTGTCCACTTACTTGTAGTGTATAGGTAGGTAAGTTGAGCATTGTGCTTTCAGAAATGCTGTCTAGCGAGTTCTTGTCTTACAAAAGGTCCCATGCTTTTCTCTGTCTGCTGCCACCCTGAAATTTGTCCTTGAAGTCAATTAGTTTGAATTGTGGTATCTGTGTTGGAATTTTTTGAAAGCATTCTTTGATAATTGCTATGTATAGGGCACAAAGGTTTGCTTTAAGATTAAGGTTTGGGTTTCGTACATCATCTGGCACTGCTAGTTAGCACAGTAAGAGATCTGTGCCTGTGTCCTTCATTAGATGGAGCCCCCCTTGACTGCCAAGGGGGAGTACTTGTGTCTGCCTGTGTGAGCATGTGCATGTGTCCTTTTTGCTCTGTAGTGTAAATAGTTTATTTTTAAAGAAGAAAGGTATGAATCACCTGCAGGGACAGAAAATAATGCAGGCTGCTGCAAATCTCACCCAGGGATAGACTGGCTTGTGGGTAGTATATGTTTTTTCTCTGGGAAGGAAAGAGTAGAAGTTTTTGCACCTTGCTCCCTTCTCCCTAGACCACTAAAATTTATAATAGCCAGGGGAAGGGGAAAGGGGATGCTTATCACTGTAAAATGGCTTCTAGCTGTTAGCTTTAATTCTTGTAGTTATTTTAAACATTGCTCAGACCAAAAATGGTCGTAGGCATTTCTTCCTCATTTTGAATACAGCTCTTCTGTGGTTTGAGCCACTGTTTTGGAAGCTTTTTATGTCATTGAGCAATGTATCTGCAGGAGTACCTCCTGCTATGAAGATGTTCGCTATTGAACTAATATTTTATACTTTTTGCTCTTAAAATAAGTGTACATGTATGAAGTCTAATTGCTGTCAGTCATTCCAAAATTTCTTTTATACTCCTTTCCCAACAACTTTTGACCAGAAAATTTAATTTTGACAATAACAGGCGCAATTACTTTGTGGTGTTTGTCATGCTCAAAGATCTGCAAATCTTTATGGTGTTTTGCCTGTCTTCATAATTTTTCAGGGGAACTTTAACCTGGTTGAGTGAGCTTTTGTCTTTCTTGGGGTGTATGCTCTCTAGTATTAATTTTGCTGATTATGAATTAATTCCTAAATTTTACGTTGTCTCACAAGTTGCTTCTGAAACAATATATGAATTCTTAGTGATGTGATGATTTTCTTTCTTCTCCAAAATCAGCTACAGACCAGCTAGTTCATATTGCCTAGATGCTTTAGAACTTGATACATTAGGCTTTTATGTATGTGAGGTACTAATTTAATCCTGGAATAAGTTCCTCAAGTATTTTGATAAGTGAAAACTAATGATTTTTCAGTTAATACTTAACCTGCCAAAACTTCAGGTTTGCCTCTGTTTTTCTGTAGTATTTTTATTATTTTCCTCTAAATGTTTTCTTGATACATACAAATCCTTATAATAAAGCTGAAACATTCTCATTGCTGGAAGCTGGATGATGCCAGAATTTTTTGTGTTATCCATGATGACAGCCAGCTAACTTTACAGCAAACAAAGCATACAGTATATTTTTGGCGGCCCAGTGGAATTTGTATCAAAATGCTCTGCTGTATCTTAACTATGTCCCAGTCAGTCAAGCTTAAAGAATGAGAACTGTTTGTTTTTCAATTCATTTCAGAAATCGAATCATCTTACAAGCCAGTATTCTGCCCAAACACACTTCCCCTTCCTTCTTCTGAATGGCACAAGTCCTGCAGCTCTCTCATCATATATTGCTTCATGGTCTCATTTTTGTATCAAATTGCGTGATATAACTTTAATTGCAAAAAGACAGTTATTACATTTTTAATGCACACTTGCTGCAATTATATTTTAATTGGCCATTTTAGGTTAAAATTTACTTTCTTTTCCTTTCCCGCTGATTTTGCTTTTAATTTATTAAAAGATCTGATTAGCTTTTGCCTTATTAGTCTCAGATTTTATTTTTTTTCTCCAATTGTGTTTTTGTAAATACTGGCAACGTCGTGGGTAGTTAGAGAAAACTTCATCACAGAGACGGGTTAATCTCCACTTCCTTAAAGAAGTCTGATTTGGCAACTGTATTTCAAAAGCATGTATCTCTAGAACCCAAGTTGTATAGTGTCTGCAGAGAAATTCTGTATTTACCAAGGCTGACTCAACATAAAGAAAATACTTGCCTACTTCTCAGTGTTTTCAAAATTGTGCATTTAAGAATACTTGTGTTTATTAATACGTCTAACACATTATATAGAATATTAACACGTTCATATATGAACCTGTTGGTTTGGTGTTGTTTTTATATAAATGCAAAAATGATTTCAAGGGAGTTCTTATCTGTTCTAGGCTGCTCAAGAAAATACATCAGGTTCACTAATGAAAGATCACCTTTTTCAACATGAAACTGTAGTAACCAGTGAAACTTACAACAGTGCAAATTTAAGGCCTTCAACATTTGAGGATTTCAACACCAGGAGAGCCTGTTTACCAAGCCAACCTAACCAGGTAAGAATACCAATAAAAGAAGCAGTCCTTACTTTGCTTGCTGTATTAATGGCACAGTATGTAGTTTCTGACAAGAAATCACTGTGTTCCAAGTCCATATGCTCTCAACTTCTTGAAATGTTCGATATAAACTTTGCAGCTGAAATATTATAGCATTATTATGGCAGAGGTAAAACTTTGTGAAGGTATTTACCTATCTTCGTAGTGCACCAGACTACATGAATAAATCTTTAATTTCTTTGAAGTCTGTTTTTGTATTGCAGATTTCAATATCTGCAGTCTTAAAAAGCTATTTATTTTTTTTCAGAAAATGTTAATTGGGCATTAGCTCAGTCTTGGTTACATGTATACTAATACTGTTTTGCTTAGAAATATTGAAAAGTATCTTTAAAATTGATATATTGGATGCACTGTACAGTAGGGCACTGTTGCTAAATATTTTTATTGCTTATACTTTCTAAATGCCTATTCAAACTAAAGTACTCTGTTTTGGTGCAAAAAGGAAAATATATATATATATCAGTTATGTATGAAAAGTGTTCAGCCATTGTGGTACAGCTTTTCCTTTAGCACTGAAAGAACTGACACGTTTTGTAGACAGGAGAAGTAGTCTTACTACTGGTACTACTATGACTAAAGTTGGATTATAATTAATTTGGTGATCTTATGTCTAGAACCAGTCACATGGGAAGCTTTTAGAGTATGCTGAATAACATAAGTCAAAGTAGAATGCAAGTTCAAGTAGTTCTGAAGACATCAAAAAATCTCTCTGCTGCTTGAAATAAAGCTTTTTAGTACCCTCAGTTATTTTTGCAGAGAAAAATAGAATTGTACTTAAGTCTTATATCAGCTACTCTTAAGCTGCTTTATTGGGGAAAAAAAGCAAGCAGTGTCATCTGGAGAACTAAAAAGCTTGAAATGATTCATTTTTCATCTTTAATCATTGATCTACTCCAATTATCTCTTCGCATAAGTCACCTCATTTTTGTTTCTGTTAAGGTACATATTTTTCCATCTTCCCATTTACTTGCAAAGAGAATTGTAAATATTTTTTAGAATAGAATGAATGGCTGATTAGGTTATTGCAGCTAATATTTAAATGGCTACAGTAACTAGTGATTTATGTCCTGTTAGTCTTGCCTGCATTGTAAAGAAAAGTGCAGTAGCTTAAAATACCTGTTTAAAATACGTTTTAAAAGCATGTATAAAATCACCTACTGAGAAGGTGATAATTTAGGTTGTGTTAAACTGATTAGTCAGTGTCTGATAGAAATTAAGTAGAAATTTCTTTCAAATGACAATGTTAGAATTCAGTTTTTGAAAAGTGAAGATATGGGGGATTCCATAAAAATTTAAGTAGATATTCTCTAAAATACTGTTCTCATATTGTAGCACCACCTGCAAGCAACAGACACTCTGGTTTTTGTATGGTATTGCATGCATTTAGACATAGACAGGTCACCAAAATCTCACGTTCTGTATGTGCACAAACTGCACTGGCTCTGCTAAACTCCACATATGTGACCAGGTGACACGCAGATCTTGAGCCAATTTCTGGGTTTGTTTCAATTTTGTGTAAATAAGTTTGAACACTCTTACTTAAGAGTGTGCTCATAAGTTGAATAGCTCAAGAAGTGCATGCTCCAATTGAAGAAGTGGTTAATGATAATTCAGATTTTACCTGTAATATTTTGACTGTTAGTAAAAAAATACTTCAGCTTTCCAGCTTCTGATACACGGATGTGTGTTAAACGTAGCACTTTGCCATGATGTAGTAAGCTGCTGGTGTCTCCATTTTGAGAAGTTGCAAGGTGACCAAAATCAGGTGTCTCTTTGAGGAGAAACAGCAAAGGCTACAGTACCAAGGAAGTGACTGTGCCTTGTTTAAAGGTGCACCGCTTCAAGTAAGGTGCCATACTTGTGGGTTCAGTTGTGTCAACAAAAATTTTCTGCCTAATTTCCAGCTGTCTAATCATGTTCAGAATCGGATTTTCTGTGGAATTTCAGTTTGCTGTAACATTCTTCCTCCCTTCCTGCTTCAGCTTCACATAGATGACATTTGTACTGACTTTTAATTTTGACTGTTTAGAGGACTGAGTGCATTATTCTCATTAAATTTTGCTCCTGTTTGTACCTATCTGAATTTGGGTTGTGAATTGTTCCTAAGTTTTCATGTACTTCATGCATTCACATTTAATACCCAGTGAGCAAGCTCTTTCTAGCATTTTTCCAGTTTGCTTATTTTTCAGCGTGTTCTGCTCAAAATGTATTTCTTAATAGCAGTGCCATAAAGCATGTAGTGGTGCCTTATTTGCAACAAGCCAGTTAAGCCTTTTTAGTTGTTGAGCTCAAAACTTGAAAAAAATAAATGTGTTCTATGTATATAATGTGTTCTGCTCAAACAAATAAAAAGCCTTCAAAGGCTAAGGAGAGGCCAGATTCTACAGTTGTTAGTGTTTGTAGTGATTTTTAATGGCTATTAGCTGTCTGGGCAATGGGAGGTCAAGGGTGGGTTTTTTGTATTGAGGTTTTAGGGGTTTTTCTTTTAAACAATGAGTTTTATTTACTGTCTTAAGTGCATGCATAATATTCTATGTGGACAGTGGGGTAAGGATCCTTTATGCTGTAATATATGGAATTCTAATAACTTTTGTGACTTTTTTCTTAAATAAATTTATGTGGTAAAATGTTCAAATAAGCGAATTAGCCATAGTTAATTATTTTTGCTAAACAATAGATTCTTACTCTTGTTTGAAAACAGAATAGGGCTGAGAAGCAGTCTGCTTTTATAAGCAAAGGGGAAGCCTAACTGCTTGCATAGGAGCCTGGGGAAGTATGGAAGAGAAGCAGTGTTAGCTGAGTAGGATATAACCTTTCCTCTCCCTGTATCCTTGAAATTTTGTGGAAGTTCAACTATGTGGCTTGGAGCCAAGAAAAAAAAAAATTGTTCTTGTTAGCATACTCCAGTTGAAAGTCCCAGGGCAAAGCATCTCTAATTACAGTTCTGTACTCATCACACAAGGATTGTTGAGCAGGGAAGTGATGGTTAGAGAAGGCTACAGATATTCTTACATAATCAGAAGATAGTATATTTTAAGAAGCTCTTCCTTCCTCTTTTCCAGCTGCCTTCCCTTTTCCCTTCTCTGTCTCCTACCCCAAAACCAGGACATGAAGACTTCAGCACACAGGAGCATAGACACATGCAAAGTGACATAGAAGTGTTTTAACCTAAAACCTCATCTTCAGTAGTTTCACACTCTGCAACAGATTAGGAACATGATGTTCAATTGTTGTACTTGACTATGGAATGGTGACACATTAATGCTCAGTCATTCGAGTACTAATAAGGTAAACCCTGTGAGAGCAACAATACTGATGCCAAAGATTATTCCCACATAATTCATGATTCTGGAAGAATTTGTAAGACTAATAGGTTAGGGAGTGGAAGGGTTTTTTGCCTTTTCTGAGAGATGGTTTACAGGCTGTGCACTTGACAGAGTAAAAGGCAGAATTTGACTTGAAACCCACTCATAATCTGGCTCTGATTATAATAGCCCTACAGTGTAGGAAAACAATTGCTGCATGTAAGGTAGAAATACTGGGGCATACTGAGACCCTTGCTTTTTTGCTGCACTGTCTGCTATTTTCAGGAGCTACTTTTATACACATGTGTTAAATTTTTATCTTGTCATTATTTGCACCTTTTCTTGCAAGTCACTTGTAATGTGATTCCAGTAACATTTAGTGGTAATCGACTATGTTACACTTAGATATCTAAGGCTTGCAGTATTTCAGTTTGGATGATTCTCTGAATTTTGTCATCTTTGACAACTTTTTCATGCCCCCACGCCCTTTCATTGTAAGGCAGAATAAACAAGAACTCTTATCTTATTTCTCTACTGGTTTTGTATGTGTTTAGCACATTCCTTATTACTTGCCTTTTGAAGTAAAAGGTCCTAAATTATGGTCAGTTCATTGCAAACTGAGAATTTAAGAAGTACTTTGGGTCTTTGCCTGCTGGTGTCCTAAACGAATCAATTTAAGTACTGTATATTAGCTAAGGGAGGACGCATTCAGAAGATGCTGTTATTGATTGATCGTCATGCTCAGTGTTATTCTTCATACTGCAAAATCCTTGTCTGAAACACAGCTTTGATGATACGTTACCAGTATTCAATACTCTTGTTATAAATTGGGGAGAGTTTGAAAACTTAGAGCAGGAATTAAGGAAAGCTTCTCCTGGATAACACAATAGTGAATATGTTGGGGAGTTAGTCCTAAAGCAGCAAATCGTCACATGAAATCAGCACATAAAGCATAATTAATCTGTGGAATTAGTTTTCACTTTAAGATGTTAACACTCTAATTTTGAGCATAATTCACAGAGCAGCATCAAGTTTAATGCAGATAACAAAATATCCAAAGCTCTTATTAGACACTAAAAAATCGGGAAAGAGTATAAAGTTCATAGACGAAATACCCTGCAGAAGACTCGTTATTGTGGGGATGTTTGTAAATTGTAATAGTGAGAAAATAATCTGAATTTTTTTGTCCTCAGGCAGCAAGAGAAAAAGGTTTGGTTCTTTTCGTTTTCTAATGTAAGTTTTGCATTGTAGGTGGACATAAATCTGGGACTTCACCAAAGTAAACTTCTCTTACTTTGCCATTTCAGGTCCCATTTAAGTCAATCAGGCATGTTAGTTTTCAGGATGAAGACGAAATTGTCAGAATAAACCCTCGCGACATTTTGATACGTCGTTATGCAGACTACAGGCATCCTGACATGTGGAAGAATGACCTGGAGAGGGATGATGCAGACTCAAATATACCGTTTTCTAAATCGGACAGTAAAAAATCTGACTATTTATACCCATGTGGGGATGGAACTAAGTTGAATTCCCTAAAAGACTCAAAGAGTTCTGTGGTATTTAAAACTCAGCCTTCCTCATCAAAATTTAAAACCTCAAAAAGAAGAAAAGAGGATGGTGAGCGTTCCCGCTGTATATACTGCCAGGAAAGGTTTAATCATGAAGATAATGGCAGAGGAAAATGTCAAGATGCTCCAGATCCTATTAAAAGATGTATCTACCAAGTTAGTTGCATGCTTTGTGCAGAGAGCATGCTGTATCACTGCATGTCAGACTCTGAAGGAGATTTCTCTGATCCTTGCTCGTGTGACACTAGTGATGACAAGTTCTGCTTACGCTGGTTAGCACTGGTGGCACTCTCGTTCATTGCTCCATGTATGTGCTGCTACCTCCCCTTGAGAGCATGCCATCACTGTGGTGAGGTGTGTGGGTGCTGTGGAGGAAAGCATAAAGCTGCGGGATGAATCAGTCTTGTGCCAAACAGAGCTGAAAAATCTTTGTTTCCAGGAAGCATCTAACTTGGATTTGTGGAAGCTTTTTGGCAAGCTGAAGGGAATCTTCTTTCATGTAAGAGATGCTTGATGTGGAGGAAGCAACAAGACTTGTCAGACCTTGGCATTTTACAAGTGCTAGCCACGCCTAACTATTTCCTTTGAGTGCGTGGCATTTGTTGCGAGTTGTGAAGGAGATTTTGCAAAGGAAAGCCTGTTCTTATTATTGGCTATAAAATGAGTATATAAACTATGATTATACTAAAAGGGATTAACTTTTGCCACTTTGTACATTCATGGTTTAGGTGAGGGGGCTCTTTTAAAAGGATTAAAACTTATCTGAGGGGAAATTTTAACTAAAAGTGCACTAGTGACAGTTGATTTAAGATTAAGAAAAGTTAATACTCAGCAAATGAGAAATGAAACTGATTTTAAGTGCAACTAAATCACTTATTAATAGTTTTTTGGAAGCAACTTTATGTATAAATAACAAATGTTTATATTTAACTAAATGTGTAAGGTACGAATTATTACATGTTAAACTTTCCTTCCCTCCAATATAGTAGGTATGGACCATATCTACTGTCACATTCCATGGTAATATTTTAAATAGTTAATTTAGTTGCATTTTTATTCCAGATGGACAAATTGATATTTTCAGTCCTGGTTCCCTTCAGCTACAGTTTGTGTTGAGTTGTATCCATGCATTCTGATAATCTAAAAACCTTTAAAATATTAATTATTCTAGTCTTGAGTGACCAATATTTTTTTTGTTAAGCACAGATGTAATTGTCTAAAATGTTCTTGTTAGAACATAACATTTATTTTTATATATAAATGACTTTGATTTCAACATAATAGCAAAAAAGGATGTTGTTTCTGTTGTTCAACCAGCAAGTTGTTTTCTTTTGGGGTATCCTCCAAAAATACTTTCTTGCATATTCAAATGTTCATTAAGCGAAAGGTACATTAAGGCAGTTGTAACAAATTGTCATCAGTGTTCTTGTTTATCCTTCTGTTAAACTAGGATCCTGTTCAGCTGTTTATCAAGTACTATGATTAAAACAAAAGATTAATAACAAAAGTGAAATTGTTTTCATTATTTTGAACCACAACTTTTTCTCATTTGAACGGGCAAGAACAAAAGTACTGTGTGTTTTGTTCAAAAAGAACAACAAAAGACTTAGCTTGAGAAATAAATTACAGCCCAGGCAAAACTGAGTGACCTTCTTAATTGGGGAAATTTGAGGGTGGGGTTGGGGAGGGAGGCTGGAGAGCGAGAGTGAGTGCATGTATCTGTATGAGTGCTGGTACATATTGTGTGGTATTTCTTATGGTTTTGTATTTAGCCTAACTTTCAGGTAAGAATCAGTTAGCCCACAGAGAATTTTTAAAAGGATTACATGTTGTGCTGTGTTATGGAATAAGAATCATTTACTTCTTGTTAAAAACCTGTGAAACACTAAAAACAATCATAATTCATTAGCAAAGCTGCCTGTTTGACATCTTGGCTGGAGTGGGACACATAGTCTTTAGTATATCCTTGTTATTAAACACAGAATCAAATAATTTTATCTTTAAAGTGCATTACTTTTCTCACTTACATGAATTTCTTCAGTATCTTTTGTGTAATTTTTTTCTGTATGTATCAAACCCCTTAATTTTCCTCTGTAGCCCAGAAGTAAAATGAGCAAATGTATATAACTGTCTGTAAAATACTTTTTAAAAGAAAACATTTATATTTATATTACAGCTTGAATTGACCACCTGTGTACATAGATCATCTCAAAGTATTATTTCACATTGAAAAATATGACAAATAGCTTGATAACTATAGAAGTTATGGAAGAGCTTCTAGTTTTGTATTAAGAGTTGATTGGATGGCTGAAGTCCAAGAATATTACATGGTAGCAGCAGTCTTGGGTTTTACTGTTTACGTATTTGAAAGCTGCTACTCTGGTTGGTTTTCATGCTTCACACATGTTCAGCTAAACTTGGTTTCCTAAAATAGACTGTTAACTTTAAAAACTTTCATTTAAAAATGGTGATGTTTTTCTAGTGAATGAGAGGAATTTCATATTTTTAAGTGCTAGGTTCCTAATTCAAGATAGAGAGGTATGAACAACCTAAGAAAAGAACTTGCTGGCTGTATAAGAAAATGCTATATAATCATATTGTATATATACTTCAGAAATACATTAGTTTTAGCAATTTCCTCTGAGCACTATACAACATAGTGAAACTCCTGGTCCTGTACTGTATTTTATATGACACATATACTTTAATATTTTTATTAAATGTGTGCATTAATATTTTCACTTTGGATTTAACTATTTTGCTGCTAAAATGTCTTCACCTTTTGCTTTTCTCTTTGAAGACTTCTGTCATCTAAAAATGGTCACTGAATGGGCCCACGCTTGCTTGTTCCTGTTGTGCTGCAAGTGGCAGCCAGCTTGCCTGGTTTGAGAGACCAAAGGAATGCAAAGATCTGAGGTTGCATAAGGATTGGTTTTAGTTGCATGCACGTGTACTTTTTCTCTGGTGCTAGGGATCTTACCCACTGCTACATTTAGGAGATGAGCAGTGGAAGGTAGACATACAGCAAACCCATTCCAGAACAGCTTGTTGCATCCATACATCTTCTGGCTTTGGCGGCACGTAACATTCATTCTGTGTCTTCTGAAATACTTTCTTGAGCGTTTGGAAATAGAGAAATTTCTTCCCCGATCCGTAATCCTTGCCCTTAACATCCGAGCTCTAGTTTGTCAGGCATGTCGTAGCAGAGCTTTGTGTTGCTAGTTTCCGAGCCTTTGGAAACCGCCACTGAATATTAAGTCCCTGGCTCGCTGAAAGCCTCGGTTACGGTGAAAATCGTTTCCCCTTGGAAGTGGGGGCAGTGAAGGGAGAGCGGCGCTCGGGCTCCATCTACTGGGGGAAAGCTGCGCGGCCTCCGGGCACAGCTCCTGGGACACCGCGGTTACCGGCGGGCTGTCCGTGCACGGCTTAAGGTGCACCATTCATGCTTTAGCCATGAATTTCCAGAACAGTCATTTGCAATCTGACTCGGATGCTTTAGCTCGTCATGCCTCTTAAGTTTCATTATTAATACTAAAGTAAAATCCTTTAGCCATATATTTTGTTAGGTTTAAAATTGTTGTGATGGCCTGTTACTACAGGAGCATAAGAACCAGGAATGAAATGAAAATTCTTTTGATTATCAGAAAGGGGTTATAAGAAATGGGCTTTATTATTTTTTTATTATTATGATTATTTTATTAATTTCCCCTCTCCAAGTTCTTCCCACAGCAAAGTGATGGAGTATTGATGCTCATGCAGAGGGAGTTTGGCCTTTTGGTTTGTGATACAAATCCAGCTGTGAGTATGCCCAGGTGGGTGTGTGCTCTCGCACGTGAAATTCAGTAGCCGTGAAGGATATACCTACAGCTGTGTGCATGGTTAAAGCAGTATCTAATAATAATCGACAATTATTATGGTAACTGTTTAGTAAACAGCATGATGTTATAAAACTTCAAGAGCTTATAGAAGCAATGTTTGAAACAGTCTTAACCAATGCAGTTTCCTCTAGAGAAGCAAAGGTATTTTGAAGAATGCCTTAATTATGTGTGTTGGAATATAACATTCCCATTTTGGATGAGTTCTCTTCAGAGTGATCTGTTTGTGTGTACCTGGAGGATAATGTTGAACACTTGTGTAAATAATGCCCAGGTTTAAATTAGACTTTAAATCTTTTTCAAGCTTACAGCTCAGTGTGCAGCCAGTACAGCTATACATTCATGTTAGTAAAACGAAGATCAGGATCGCTGGCTGGCAAAAAAAGCAAGAGCTTTAAAAAAATGCCTTATGGTACTATTAGTCTAGCAGCTGGGTGGATAAAACTTATTTACTTGGGTGCATTTACAAATATAAAGACAGGTTGAAGGGGCTGTTGGGTTTTTATTTTGGGTTTGGTTTATTTTTTCCTCTGAAAGTTTCTGTGAATTGTAAAAGTTGTGGTTCGTTAAAGAAATCAAAGCATATGGTGAAAAACCAGCCTTCATATTTAAAGCTGCAGTATAAGCTGTACGTGCTTTCCTTCTTTTGCTTGGTGCCATTTGCTTTTCACCCTAATGACCTCCAAGTGCCTCATGTGTATATTGTTTCCATTAAACCTCAACTGCTATTTGTGTCTACTAAATGATGTATAATTTAATTAATTCATCCCATAGGTGTTTGCTTAAAGAATATGAATATAGCTTGTTACTTTGAGTATATAATGTAAATATATCTTTAAGTTTGTAACTGGTTTGTTACATCATATCCTTGTAAGTTGACATAGTAGATAACACCATAAAAGCTGTTTCAATGTTTTTCTTGTAATTACCTGATTAAAACTATCTTGAAATGAAAAAATAATGTTTTTCCATTCTGTGTTGGGATTGCTCAGAACTGTGCACATGAAATGAAATGTTGCAGCTCAAGAACAGAATAAAAACAAGTAATTACAGGTATTACCTTCAAACTCCAGCATCATTCATTGCAGGAACCATTTTTAAGAGTTGCTGTAATGTTTTAAAGAAAAGTGTGCTTATACCAATTTGCTTTGTATGCACAGCAGTACTTGTCGTTGACATCATGCTGAGGAGGTCAAGATTCCTTTACATAAAACATATATAACTGAGTTCCCACTTGACCCCATCACAAAAATGCGTATCTCTAAATATAATTCTAAGCCTTATGTAAGTACAGAATAAGATATACGCCAGAAAGGAAGGGAGACTAATCAGTCCATGAAGAAAAATGAACAAGTAGAAATCTGTGAGATCTTAATTTGAAAGTTCAGTGGTCAGGGTTTAGGATAGATTATTTTAAATTGAATTGTATTTGCCTCTAGGTTTTACAAATGCTTTCTTATTGGTTACAGCCAATAAAGTAATTCTTCCTGTTCATTTGATCAGTTGCTAACTTGAAGAATTTTTATTGCCAGGTGTAAATGTTACATGGTCTATTAAGTGTAGATACTTGAGCATTTAATTGATGATGTGAAAATGCACCTCTACCAGAGAAATGAAACAGACAAATTAATTGAATGGCAAATAAGGGGAGGCGTTAGTAGACAAAACTATAGAACTATGTGAAAAACATGTATGAGAAAGTAGTTCAGCATTAAACATGATTTAATACAATTTAGAAACCTAGTCTTACATCTCGGACAAATCTACCTTAATGTCATGGTTAATGCACAATCATCTGGGTTTGAACAAGAAAAAAAGATAGATAATGGGTCCTTGTTATTTTCTTTTTCTTGTTGATTTCTTTTTCTTGTTCTTTTTTCTTTCCTGGTTTGTGGTTTTTTTGTTTTTTTTTTTTATTTCGTGGGTTTTGTGGTGGTGGGTTTTGTGGGGGTTTTTGTTTCTTCTCTTTTTTTTTTTTTCTTTACAGCTGAGTCAAACTCAGTTGCTGGAGTTCACAGAACTGGTGGCCAGTTTCTAAAGAGAATTCACAAAAATACCCCAGTCATTGAGCAATTAATACTCAGCCCTTTGTATCACTGTTTCCTGAACCTTTCGGCTTACTATCATGGATCACTATGAGATCCTATTCCAGAACAGAAATACTTCAATTTGTAGGATTCTATTGTCACTTCCATAATTTGAGAACACGAGCTGTAATTTAACAGTTTGGAAACAGACATAACAAGTAAATGAATGACAATAAAAAATAATCCACATTTTATACCTTTAATTTGAGATTGGACAGTGTGTATACACACACAATGGGATCTGACTGAATTGTGCTTTGAGTAATGCATACTGTGAATCACTAACAATACTCGGTTTTACCTAGAAGGAAAAGGAAAAAAAGAGGTAAGTCAGTTCTTCAAGAAACTTGTATCTCTAGATATCCATGCCCTGACTTCAGGGGCTTGGGAATATTTGAGAAAATAATGTCTTTGACAGAATAAGCTTCTCAGATTAATTGTGATTTCAGCTAAGTGGTGGTTTGGCAGACTCCAGGCGCATCTCAGTATCCACCAAATTATATCCGATGTTTTTAGCAATATGCAATTATCTATGTCAGTTCAAGGTAATGCACGGGAACAATTATTTCATGTTTGGCATTTGCTGCTTTTTTATTTTTTAAACCACCAACAAAAACCTCTTCTGCATTCTGATTTTGAGCAATATGAATCAGGGTAAAGAAGCTGACCAAATAATAACCATTACAAGGAAAGGGAGACACCCTTCTAAATGTAAACTCAGTACTGATCAGTCAAATCTGTTTCTGTGGTCAGTGACAAAAGTAGCTATAAGAAAGCCTGTTAAGATGATTAAACTTATGGTTGTATGTAAAACTGACTTTGAGTTACAGGCTAATCTTCCTCACTCCAATATTGCAACCTGCCAAACCACTCCTATATGACCTCTCTCCTTCTAGTACTGCATTTTGTACCCCATGTAAACAAGTGGTGTAGTGAACTGCTTCTTTCAAACTGAAAATATGAGAATGTTGTCTCTGAAGTTGAAGGGGGTTATGCAAACATATTGCTGGTGTCAGCAATTATCACTGCCCTTCACTGGAGCTGGCTGTCTTTGTACCTGACAATGTGCTTATGTGCTTTTCTGTTGCTTATATTGCCTGTGAGAGAAGTGTTACAGTGATCTTTCCTGTTTTTTCTCCATAACTTGTTCCTTTTTTCTTTCTGTGTACTGAAGTCGTCTTCAGCTTTCTCTGCCAGCATATAGAGTTTTTACAGTTTGTGTGCGTCTAAAGATGATAGCTGCTGCTTACTGCCCATTATAAATAGTATTTAAAAGTTGTATTTCAAGCCTCAAAAGAGTTTGAAATATTGCATCACTCTTGAATATGGTAATGCTGAGAAGTTGTCTCCATTAGGTGCCCATTCAGCCACAGACTGACCAATCCAAAGAACTGTTTTCCAAGTCTTATATGGTTTTACCTAAGTTTTCTTTTGTCTCTTGCCTATTTGCATTTAACTGTTTAGAAGACAGATAATGGGCTGGATTCTGCAAAACATTGACTCTTTTCAAGGGGAGCAGGAAAACTAAAACACTGAAGGCTCTTAACAACCCTTGGCTTCCTCTCTTGCCCTAAATCACATTGGTAATAGAGTTAAATAATTTTAACAATTGTTGGAACTATGTTGACACCAACAAGGTGGAACAAATTTGTTTGAGAAAGTTGTCACTGTTGGCCTTCAACAGTACTAGAGACACTTGAGTTACCAGCTGTGCAGGATCCACTGTTCTTGTTTTCTGTACAGCTAAGTTATGCTGCCTATGAAGGAGAGAACTTTTTCTTTCAGGGCTGCTTCTGTCATGAGAATGTTGAATGACTCTTCCTGCTTCCTTGGGTTTAATGGTCTTCTGTTAATTCTTGGAAGCCTGGAAATCGGTGAGAAGTGAGAATGGTGATCCCTGCAAGGTGAAGAGGTATACTGTCGGACAGAGGTTAAATTATCTCTGTGGAATCATGGGAATAGAGAAGGAAAGATGAGGAAGAGGAGCATCATCTGGACCCTGCTCACAAAATTAATCTCTTCAGAATGTGT
The DNA here is from genome assembly GCF_052056855.1 of Sturnus vulgaris. Taxonomy (NCBI): domain Eukaryota; kingdom Metazoa; phylum Chordata; class Aves; order Passeriformes; family Sturnidae; genus Sturnus; species Sturnus vulgaris. The sequence continues at coordinate 17,676,123 of NC_142248.1, read as the reverse complement.
TGACAAGTGATGCAGCATTAACAAGAAATTTCAAACATTCTGAATACAGCTATGCAGTTTCTAATTTCCCCAGCATCTTTTTGTGTACCTGAATTAATAAGTAAAGCCTGATACAGTCAAGGTCCTGGCTCTTCCATAACAGGCAGTGTCTCAGAAATCTGCCAAGTCATAGTACAGAACACTCCTCTTTGTACATGGTGCATGTCTGGGATTTGCATAGATGAATTGATTGGTATTGAAGTTTAACTGCTGTCCAGACATTTTAATAAACAATGCTGTTCTAAAATAGTGGTGCTATCCAGACTTCTGATTAATTCTAGTTTGTGGAAGACTTGCACAGATTGTTTTGTGTTAGCTACATTAGTAAACTTATATTTCTAAAGCCTTAGTTCTGAAGGCTTTAATGCATTTGGAGCCTGTTGAGCAGAGAAGTGATGAGTCTTCATCCTCAGAGACATTCAGAACTCACCAAGGCAGGTCCCTGAGTAATCTGCTCAAGCTGACTCTGTTTTGGGCATTTGGGCATACGTGATCTCCAGAATTCACTTACTGCAGCAGTAATTCAGTGGTTTTTCAAGAAAATTATGAGTTTTGAAGAAGCAAGATAGTTTCAGAATAAGTGATGTGATTTTGTGCCTGCTAAATCTGATCTCTAATTTTGAGGCAAATCGTACTGTTAATGCTTGAATATTTCACGTTACGATCAAAGGATTGTCATTTTAGTCGTGTCATCATTATAACTCAATGTTTTTCACTGTCAGAATTATTAAAATATGAATATATTTCATGAACAAAGGTTTTTCAATATAAGTAATAGGTATTAGCATGGTATTGAGTTGAGGGGGAAAGCTAAGTGTTAGTAAGCTTAAAAATATTCACAGGTGTTTGCATAAGTACTGAACAGCTGCTTCACATGCTCTTTTGGCACAAAAATGTTTTCACAGAGTTGCTAACTTCAAGATAGTTTAGTAAAAAAAAAAAATCAGGACCTCTAAACCTTTTCCAGATTACCAATCTATCTTAAAAACACCTCTAAAACCTGGCTGGAATCTGGGGCCTGAGCCAAGCAAGGTAAAAATACCTGTGCACACTATATTTGGAAGGCACACACATCTGCTCAGGCTGAAGCATCAGCAGCAGGGTGAGAGTGGACGTGGGTGAGTACAGGCAGAGCTGGCAGCTGGTCAGTGAATCTGGGACCCTGTACCTACTACAAAATTTGAACTGTTCTTAGTAACCAGAGCCGGAGAATGGGTGGGGACTTGAGAAGGCTGAGTCATTCCCCTTCATGCCACTATTAAAAAATCAAAGTAATTTACTGCACACAAATATTCATACCATTTTTAGACAGACATTTTTCTCAAGTGGTTACTAGAATAGATTTTTAACTAAGTAATTGCCAGTCCACATTTTTTAGTCCTCTTTCTCCTTTATGAAGTTTAGAAAAATGAAATATTCTAAAAATTTTGGCCCTTTTTGTGTTTCTGGAAAATTCAAAAGTACCTGAACTGCATCATTTGCTTGTTGGGTGTCTTGCTGCCAATGGATTTCTGCTAGTTTACCTCCAGCCAGCAGTGAGGTGGTAAGTCTGGCTCATCAGCTTAGTCAATAACATGCTGATTGTGACTCAGGTCCTTCCTGCACTATCCTTGATGACTTCGTGCTCTCCCTAGCCTTTCTCTTCATTAATCCACCAGTGTCTCCAAAAAATGTTGAATTATTCCCTAAAGTTTCTTTTCTCTTTAGACCAGTCACATCTTTGCTTTCCTCTCAGTCCTCATTTGTTCAGCCTGATACCTCTGAACTGGCTCACATTCATGAGTGTGGTGGCAGTTCTCTCTACTGATAGTAATTTCCTCCAACGTTTATTAACCGTAGATATAATTTCTTGGTAAGTGCTGCTGTGAAGCTTTACAGTAGTGGAAGGAAAGTAGAAGGATTTTGCCTCAAGATCAACCAAAAAACCCCCTACTCCTCCCATAAGGTGGAAAGTAAGCTAAGGGAGGGTGGGAGTGGTTACATTGGTTGTACTTTTCCATGCTATCACTCCTCAATCTTGCAGTAATATACCTTTGGCACCGGAGTTAGGATTGTAAGGCACTGGAGCTGTAAGATTCACTTTGACTTCACACCCTGAATGCATGGCCCAGATGTATCTACTGAAACTCCTTCACTGCAGCAGTTATGTCCATTCCCTCTGAATTTCCCTAACATAAACATTTACATTTAGAGGGAAAAGTAGGGTAAGAACATCAGCAGATTTGTATTGTAAGTTTGTTAGGACAGTTGCTATTACTTGGAATAATTTTGAAAATGCTCAACCAGTTGACTTTTACATTTCTAGATGATATAGAATAGTTTCTTCCAAACTAACCTTTACAATGTGCTTTGCCCAGTGCAGGTATTTCCACTTGGCTACATATCTGCTGAAGAATGAGATAGAAGTTACCTGTAACCATGCCCCTGAGGATAGGCTTTAGTTACATCTTGAGTGCCAAGAAGCCTGCACTGGGAAACAGCTTATTTCAAGTCCTTGTTCCCTTGATTTTTTCACTATTTTCCTAAGGGCTTGCACTTGAGCAGCTACTTTTAATCTTCTGAGGAAGATATAGAAGCCTTCCCCTCCATGAAACAGGCACTCATAAGGTTATATGTGGAGCCTTATATATATATATAAGTGGAATCTTTTTGTAGATAGAACACCACCTGGGCTTGCTCTTTGATTCATAAGTAGCATATATTAAATCAGTGATGGGTTGTGTTACTGTCATTTATCCACAAATGGTCTTTAAAAAATGTAGGCTTCCTTGTCAGGTTGATGGCTAAAGGACTGTCCTTTGCAAGATATCAAAGTGATACAGATTTGTAAATGGACAAACTAAGTCCTATGTGTGGACCTCTTCTGGGATAGTTTGCCTTCTAAAAATTTTGTGTATGTGAAAAATCTCACCTTGTGTAATCAATGATTGTACTGTAGAAAAATCTTCAAGCATGCCCAGTTTAAAACTGTGTGTGTGGTAACTGGACGTAAGAACATTTAAATGGAACTGCTCCCACGTGTTGCAAAGGTCATTTAGAAAAGGCTGACATCATTAATGATTCATGCCTGCAAAAATACAGCAACTGACATATTATCACAACATCACTTGAGATGAAAGTCTTGGCTGTCAGAGCATTGGGTGAACACATTGCCAGGACTTGGTGGAACTTTGACATCTGTGATGCAGCCCAAAAGGAATTTCAGATTGCATATTTACATGGACGATTGGATGGCACCTCATCAGCTGCAGTTGTCTTGCAATGATCTTTTCTTCCCTATTTCCACTACATGATGCAGTTAATGCTTAACTATATCTCTGACTTTGAAGATCAACTCTACTTGCAGTAATCTCAGCAGCTGCTGGCATGCTTGGATAGTCACTAACTAGACTTTAAACAGCTTCTGAAATGTGGCTGGTAGCAGCATGCTAATAGAATTTTCAGTGAGTTCTTTTCTTCCTTTTTCGGACAGTAAGTAACTTCTTACATATAACATATATGTACATACATAACACATCTACAGCAACAGTTTTAAAGAAGATCTCAAAAGATTGTCAGTTCACTCTTACCTCAATACCTTACAAAAGTGGAGAAAGCTAGTAAAGAGGTAGGTATCATCAAGTGCTGCTTAGTGTCAGTAGGCACAGTCTAGCTATGTTATTCATATATCTATATATAGCTATAGATAGATATAGCTATGTTATGCACAGTTATTCAAAAGCCTACCATGTCATCATGTAGATCAGCACAATACCTGAAAACTTAGTGTCTTACCTTTGACTTCTTTTAATACTGTTAAATCACAGCTAACAGTAATTTGTGATGTCAAATCAGGACTGAAGCAAAGATCTTTCCCAAGTATGGTTTTTTTTCATAGTATCCTCCAAGTCAATTATGTATTTGAATATAGGAACTTAAAGTGATCATAGATCTCAGGCATTCAAAATGTAAAATTGCTTAAAATATTAACTGGACTCACATACAATGTGGTGAATGCCAAGGATTGCTGAGTGCACTGACTTGGTTTCATCCAATGCTTGCTGAAGACTTTTGTGTCCAGTATGTATTTCAGTGAGCAAGCAGCAGTTAATCAGTCAGCTAGATAACATGTAAACTGTGTCTTTCAGTGGTTTATTGAGTCTTCTTCAGGTGAAATAGCTCCAGATGAGTTATTAAGGGCTGATGCTACACATAATCTGTATAAGTTTGTTTCAATGTTTTCAAGCCATTAACTGCCCAGAATGAGAAAGCTGAGCTGGGATTTACCTTAGCAGCTTGCTATTCAGCCTTGCACAACCTCTGCATTAGTTCTGCTCCTCTATTTAACTCAGTCATTTCAGCTCTTCTCCCAACATAAATATTGCATGCAGCACTCTGCAGAGGCATGGCATGAAAAGTTTCTTTTCAACTGAGAAGAGCTTAGTGAACCACAGCATGTCCTGAGGAATAGCAAATATACCCAGCCCGATGTTAAAGCAAGTTGTGGTATCTTAAGCAAAATCTCCATAGCTAGGTAAATAAATTGTGGTGTCTCAAGGAAAATCTTGACAGCCAGAAGATTCTGCTTCTCTCCCACCACCAAGTATATCCTAGAAAAGTGTTTTGGGTTGTTCTGTGGTTTTTTTGCTCTTGTTCTCAGTCACTTGTTTGCTTACACATATTGTTCCCTAAGCAGCAAGTTTAGGTTTTTATGATACCTGCCATTAGAAGAGCATCAGCTTTGGGAACATCTGTAGAAGTGCCTCATCTCTATGCACGCTGCTCTAGAGTTCTTTTGACAGTGTTATGGACAGCACTTTTAGGAGATCTGTTATGAGCCTGAATCTTCAACAGCAAACATCAGGCAAGAACATGATCGGTATCACTTGTAGTGTTACAGGTTCCTGTGCTGTGACTTGAAGCCTCCTGATGCTTTTTGTTAATCTGGAAGTGACAGAGTTATGTCTCATCTCATCACCATTCACCTCAACAATGAAATTGCAAATCTTGTGCTACGATGTACAAACCATGACACTTTTCTTCCAGTAATCCCCTAGGAACAAACAGAAAAAAAAAATTGCCAAAAAATGCTACTCCTAAACAATGTTTCAGGAAAGAAAAAGCATATAAGAAAGTTTCCATCAATAATATCACACACAATATCTTTAGTTGTCAGGTTAGAGGACAATATACCTTCAGTTTGAGGTCCCAGCAGAGGAAATTTATCTATTCCTTTTGAAATGCTGAAATGTGACTCGTTCGGCTTCCTGATCTTATATTCTTCTTTTTACACCACCTTTTCTTCTTATCTCAGAGCTTCCATTGTGACCCCACTCCCCATTTAGTATTTTCATTATTTAATTACGTTAATAAACACTACCTGCCCAGCTTCAAATTCTGCAAGGCTAATCTAATTTTCTACCACTCCCCTTACACATCCTGAGAGGCCAGATGGGAGCCCCTTACCTGCTTTCTATGCCACCAAATATCCCAAACACCTAATCTTTAGAAATTAACCTTAATCTTTAGAAGTTGGATTACAGCCTGGAGAACGGCCCTGTAAATGTGCAACCCTCCTGTGCATTGGCTTCCAGTGACCTTGTTGTGCTCTGTTTTCAGCTCACTTTTGGACTGTGGTTGTCCCAGTTCCACTTTCCTTCTTTGTTTGGTCCAGTACATCTATTCCAGCTGGTAACAGACCTCTGAGTTTGTCACTGCTCGATGAATGAACCACATTGATAATGTTTTTGTAAGTTGCATGGAGAAACACTGTTGTGCTTTTCCTCCCTTACTCCCTCTGCTGTAAGAACCTTGCATAAATTTTAGTGTCACTTAGTCATGCATGAATAAGACTCTTTCAGTGCCGTGGAAAAAAAAGTCACTGAAAGGCCAGTTATGAAAAATAACTTTAATATCCCTTAAATCTAGTAGAAGCTGTATATAATAATTTTTAAACTAGATCAGCCCTTTAGCTAGTAGAACTTCTTATTTGGGTGCTGTTATTGTGCCTTATATTTTGAGTAAAGCAAAACTGCATAGATTACAATTTATGGAATGAGGAATGTCAACAGAGAATGTCACTGAATATTTCAAGAATTACTTTAACCCATAAGCGGTTAACATTAACATTTGTTTAGTGCCAATGAAGTTAAATTTATGTGGCACGTAATTTAGGAAATTGAGTAGGCAGAGAGCTGGTGGATGCCTTTTTAGTTTAAAAAAAAGTGTTCATTTTCCGTTAAACGCTCACACATTTGTCATAGCAACCTTGAAGGTGGCCATAATGCTAAGCAAAATAAACAGTCCTAGCATAATGTTCACTGTAATAACATGTCTCATGAGCTAGTTCAGTACTCCTTTTTATTACCTTATTTTCATTGCTCATTCACTGTGTTGGAGTTCTGTTTTGTGGTTTAATCATTATTACATCATTTTCCTTTCTTAATTTAAAGGTGCTGCCCTTTTCCTGTCATTCCATGACACCTCTTTACTACATGCACGTATCCCTCTTAATCTGTTTTATTTCTTAACAGTGAGTTCTTTACTCTATTAGTTCTCAATAAAGACTAATAGTTGGGTAAATTTTTTTCACAAACCTAATTAGACTCTGCTTTGTCATTAGGAGAAAAAATACAACAAGAAGGGCAACAGGAAAAGGGCAATACAGTTAGAAAAGTGACAATACAAAATGCAGAGAAAGGTTCTTCAAAGTCTATCAGTGACATCTTTGCAAAACAAAAAATTATATTGTTTACAGCTAATGCTCATCGAATTTCATTAATCTTGGACAAAGCACCCAATATTTTGCACAAATTCTGAGTTTAAAGTAGAAAAGCTGTTCTCTAATCTTTTTTCCTCCTCTTCTTTTTGGAGACGAAGATACACAAGTAAAATTGAGCAGAACAACTCAATAGAGATTTGCAGCAGATGGACAATTGCTCTTCTATGTGTCTTCCCTGTCACTGGTAATACACCCGGGAAAATCCCCACTGACTCTTCCTGGGGATGGCCAACTGCCAGGTCAGGACTGAATAGGAACAAGGATTCAGGGCTTGCACCCAATTTTAGCATTTTACTCTTTAGTAGTTGACATAATGAAATAACTGAACTGTTTATTCTTAAGCAACATATATGTACTACATAAACAGAAAAATAAAACAATAAAAAATACTGTATTACCCTTTTCCCTATGTAAAACATGCTAGTTCATCACACAGGTGGTAATTGTCCTCATCTGAGAGCTGAAATTTAGTTTATCTCAGATAGCTCAGATAGATAAAGAAATACTTTTCAAAAATACTTCTGAGATTTCCATTTACTCAATTCTAAGTTAAGTTGTGAAAAAGAAGTGGTTGTTTTTAAAGTCTCATATTGTCCATCCTCTGATATTCCATTCCAGTTTATGCATAAAGGCATGAAGAAATGGCTTTTTAGACATCCAAAGTGCATCATATAATGTTTAGCCACAGTGCCATATTTATGGAAAGACTACCTAAAAAGAATCCTCTAGGATTAATGAAGAGCAGAAGGAAACAACAGAATGATCAGGAATTAAATTTGCTGATACATTCTGGATATTTGCTTTATGAAACTCCAAAGAAAATGTAACAAATTCTTCTCACAAACCAAAAATATAATCCAAAGAAAATGTACTCATTCCCAGGAGTTTTTCCCAGGTGCTGATGCTTCAGCAAAGTTCCTTTCACTTAACAGTCTGCACTGAAATTTGATATCATAAGTATTGCAACGGCTGTGTGGTTTTTCTCTTTTCTCACCAATCCCCCTCTCTCTGTGCAATGCTCAGGTACCAGAATAATAGGGAGGAAATGCCATTAGGCAGAGCTTGTTTCCAAAGGTCCATCTGTGTAAGATCTGCTTGCACCAGTGTAGATTGAGTCAATTTTGGCTACAGCATGACAAATTATTTTTGGAATTAGATTTAATTGAGTATATAAGCCCTAACCTTTTCATGCAATGGTATTCTGAAGAAAATAAGAGATTAGTCAAGAATTGACAGGCTAATGTTTTTTGTATTTGTTTTATGATGTTAATTAGGTTTACATGATTGTCTGCCATTTACCTCAGACCACAGGATTAACTAAATGCCTTCTTATTGACTCCCTCATTAGATTATTATCACTGCTTTTTCCATGCAGTATTAGTACGTACAACATTTGCTTTAATTTCCCCCAAATATTGAATAAAAAGTGTATTCATTATATAATGCATTTACTCTTAGAGTCATGAAGTCATGAACTCATTTTAAGGACTGAGGAAAAGAAGTAAATACAAAATTATTATGGGCAAGACATGCTGTCTGCCTCAGCAGTCAGTTTAATGTCTATCATGGAGAAATGTATTTTCAAGGCCAATTGTGGCACAAGTATTTTTAACTTGCCCTTGCTTACACTGGTTTAAATCTGGAATAACTCACTAAAGTTAGAGAGTAGAAGCCTGGATGAATTCCACAAAGTGAGAAATGAATTTGGCTGCTAGCATATAAAACTAAAGCTGTTAATCATCCTTTTGATTCTCAAATTGGTCATTTCTTCATAAATGTTTACAACAGTTGTAGAATCTAGGAAGAAATTTACCTAACATTTTGGTTTGAAAATGTATTTTCTCCAGCTGAAATCTATATCTCAAGAGAGTGTCTTATTCTATCAAGTACCTTAACCTGCCCCCCTTCCTGTGTACAGCTGTACTGCCTCTACACTTACCAAGTGGTTTCCTTTATAATACTTCCAGGAGGTGTTCCCTTTTCATGGACAGCCAACTGCCTCTCACAGGGATTGTGAGCTCAATTCAAAGCAAGGATCTTTTACCCCAGGTGTTTCTGTAGGCACTTCCAGACACATTCAGTTGCTTTATCTACTCCACACTAAAAAGCACCTGAAATCACTCAGTGCCTAGTATTTCACGTGTGCATTTATATTATATATTGGCTGGACATACAGGTGCATCATGCTGCAATCATATCAAACAGCAAGTTTCTGGGCAGCTCCAGGGATCTGCCAGGATTCACAAAACAAAGGTTCCTCATAGTTTATCTATGATTCATGATTTACTAACTAAAATTCTCCAGTAAGGAGGGCATGTGAATTAGTCTCAATAGTTCAGCCTGTCTGAGTAACCCCTTGGGCTAAGAGTGCCAGGCTTGGACCCCATCAGTGCTGGGTCAGTGCTCCTAAGTGGTGATGATTGTTCCATCCACCCGTGTAGTGTGCCTTCTATAGAACATATACTTGCTGTGTCAAAAAGGCACATTTCCAAGGCATGCAGCTAGGTAGGGGCGGACTTAATTCTAGAAATTTCTCAGCGAAAATAATTTATTCATAACTGACAATCTTCAAGAAGAAGGCTTGCCTGAGAAAGCCTCAGCCTGCAGCCTGGTGGGATGGGGACAGGGACGTGATGGGGGCCGTGTCTGGGGACACGAAGCGGGGACAGCAGGCAGGGGGAGGACAACACATGATGGGCTGATGGGAGTTGGCAGACGGGTCTGGGGGTGTTGGGCGGGTGTGACCAAAGGCTGCACAGTAGAGGTTCACATTTGGATCTCCCACAATACAGAAAGTGCAGAAATAGTGAGTTAAAATATACAACTTCCATCCCTCATTTCTTAGTAATTGATAAACACAATTTGACTGTTAACTTAGAACAACAGCAACACTTGGACCCTTGCCTGTCCCTTGGTATTTCCCAGTGGATAACTAAGCTATCTGTTACTCAGATCAATCAGTTTTATGAGCTTTACCCTCCCACATCTAAGACTTTTCATGCTTTATGAAAGATAGGTTGGGCTTTCACATCACAGCATTGCAGCTTGCAAAACCTAGGAGAAGACTTGGGCCCCTCCATTAACTTGTCTTCAAGAAAACTGATAGAGCTTAAAATTGGCCTAGACACTGCTCCAGCATGTTATCCTGACTCCTCCCTTCTGTCCACCATATTCTTCTTCTTGAAACACAGCAGTGTCTCAGTGGAATCACCAACTAAACCAACTTCTTCCATCTAAAAATACTTTTCCACTATCTTTATGTTTTAATAGAGAGCAAGGAGCGCCAGCCCTGTATTAGAAAGGAGTGGTGAAAAGATCCCTGGGTGCCTACAAGGTGTACTCAAATTGTCTTAAAGGAGCTTTTCCATTGCCACAACTGGGCCACTGACCACTTACATGCTTTGTATGTACTGTGATTTGAAACAGAGAGCTTCCTGTCTTGCAAGATGCTGAACTCTTCATTTATAAGAGAAATAGGAAACAGCATGCCTCAAAGTTTGGTCAGGTCTCAGCACTAGTCAGTTTTTATTCCTATTTATTACTGGAAATCTTCTAGGCAGGTTGATGTCTGAATAGGTGCCTATATTGTAAAAAAAAAAAGGATGAGCAAAAGCTCCTACAAAAGAAATCCTACATAATACCAATGTATTAGTGGTGTCCCCTAATGTTCAGAACAAGTAAGGAGAATTATAATTTGGGAAGGTCAGCATCAAGAACAACATAAAATGTATTGAAAGTTTATTTTTAAAATGGGGGTTTTAAAAGACTTAAGGAATATCATTCTTAGGTAAGTACCTAAATGGATCTAAATGCAGCCTGTAACTCTGTGTAAGGGGCTTACAATTAAATTCAGTTAAACTGTGAAGCAAACTTATCTACTAATTTGTTTTTACTCGCTACATGATATTTTGCTGCAGAATCCAGATCTACTGAAGCAAAACCCCTCTATGAACACACCTGAACTCAAAGATTATTTAGAAAATAAGGGGCAAAATCTATATTTTCAAGTAAATGCAACTAGAATTGCAAATAGCTTGAATTTAATATATAGGTTTTTTTCCCCAGAAGTTCTTTCCATTGCACCAAGGGAAGGCTACCATCTATAAAATCATTCTATGCATATACATTGTGTGTGTAGATATATAGAGAGCACCATCTACTGACATACAAAGAGCATGAAATACTCTTCCTTCCTAAATTATCTTCATTGCAGCTCATAACTCTTTTGAAATTTTAGTTTTACTACACCTCACAACCTGTCTTTGATTTAGATATGTCTTCCAACTTTCATTCACACTATAAAATGCAAAAGAATTATCAGGCAAATAAAAATATGTTGGGAGGTAATCAGGCTAAGGACTTTCTCTTCCTATGTCTCCAGCCAGTACACCCTGAATATGATGATTTCTGTGAATAATCCCATCCTGTATATTGAAATAAAAATATGAATTAAAAAAAAATAAACCTTGTATTGGCAAAGAATAAAAAATATATTTGCAGAGGCCATAATCTTTCATTCATTTTCTCATGCTGCATGATTTACATCAAATCCCAGTTTGGATTAATTCATCTTTCATTACAGTAGTCTTAATTTTGCTTGCTCACAGGAAGAAAGCACAGAAAGTAATATACCATATGTATCACCTTAGCTGCCTCTCCTGTTAAACTGAGTTTAAAGGTTTTAGCAGATTGAGAGCTGTTGATTAGATACCTCTGTCCTCACTTCCCTCAACAAGAGGAAGCAGTTTATTTTGCAGTTTTTATTCTTCTGGCTTCCACCAGACACAGTGAAGTTGAAATTTCAAGACTGCTTGTTGCGATTTCATTGCTGTCAACCTCCTGAGTTGCTGTGCCTAAAGAGGCTCGGGTAACAATAGTTTGCTGAGTGTTTTTCCCCTCAATTTCATAGAACTGAAATGCAGATCCACAGAAAGATGGTATGAATGACAAAGATGTCTTGGAAATAGAAAGGAAGTACAGCCTTCCTTATTTATCTGTTTTGTAGTATAATTTTTACTTTTTTTAATATCAAATGAAGAAAAATAAAGGGAGCAAGAAAACCACATATTTTTCCCTATCTGTGTCATTGAGCCATTACTTATGTGGTGTATGAATTACCAATGCAAATAGTGAGAGGGAGAGGAGTATTTACAGAGTAGCTGGAGGATTTGTGGAAGCGGTCACGCACACACGATGACAGTGTCTTGGTTTCACCCACATTACTCCCTCTTCTCTGTTACAGAGCCCCCAGATTTCTGAGGAGCAGCCATATGGTTAGGGAGTGGGGAACTGATGCTGCTCAGACAGGATTTGGGGCTGGTTTTTCTTCTGTGCTCTCAGAGAACTCCTTGAGGACAAGCTGGGCTTAGTTGGTTGTACAATTTCACTGTATTTCCTAAGCAATTTTTTGCAAGATCCTTTTCAAAGGCTTGCACAATTCTACTTTCCATAGCTTATAATCTTATCTTCTGGTTTCTGTCTTAATACTCATGTGAAGGTAAGCTGTTTGCAAAAGTTTGTCATTTAACAGAGACAGTCATTCACAGCAAAGCTAATATTTTAAATGACTATACTCATATTAAGAGGATACACACAGATCTACCAGATTCTTTTTGAAATAATTGATAAATCTCTGAGCTTCCTGAGCATTCCCCAAAGGCATTTAAAAATTAAAAAATCATTTGTGGATGACCCATCTGATTTCATCTCACTAGCCACCAGTATGTTGAGAGCATCTGAGACTTATGCAATGCAGGCATTTAGAAAAAGAGAGAGGAGACTATTCTTGAACAGCCTCAATGATGCTAACAATTACTGTCATTACATGTTACCAGTAAGCTCAGAAAAAAGTTAGAAGCATCCTAATAGCATCAGCCATGATATAATCATGTGAAATTGGATGCCCAGAAAGGAAAGCATAAGCAATAAATGTACTGGAAGCCAGATGAAGAATTCAGCACTGTCAGAATGGAATGGGTCGAAACATTTTTTTTTTCTTATGGAGAAAAATAGCCATTAGAAAAATGATTGTTGCTATTTATGAACATCAGGTTGCTAAGTGACATCATGTGATGTTCACTGCTTCATCGGCCACCCACAATTCTCAAGGAATAGCAACAGAGAGGGTGAAAGGGCTGAAAGAAAACCAAAAGGCTGAGTTACTATTAAAAAGAAAAAAGGCCTATAGTTCAGGGTAAGGAAAAAAAGCTTTCCAGAAATACCTTATTTCTTTTCCTAGGAGAATCCAATAGAATTATGCTAAGAACTTTTCACAAAAGCAGTACCTAGGTGAATCATTTGAAAAAGAGAGAATAAGAACCAAAACCTCCCCCAACCTGAAATATAAGTTAAGGAGTTGCTTTTATACATACATATGTATATGTATGGATGTGGGCACATATGTGAGTTTGTATTGAATTTTCTATGAGAGGAAGACTCCATTCATTAAAGGCCACATCATACTTTTAAAACTTGCTTCTAATCCTGGCAGATTTCAATATTTTGGGCTCAGATGCTTCACACTCCTTTAATATACTAATTTTTTAATTATTTCAGCTATGTCACCTCAACTGCTTCACATAGATTAGATTATTTAAGCAACCATTTCTCTGAACCTTTGCCACTTCCTGTGATTTGCAGTCTTTTGAAGTATATGAGGGGAACTGGGACAAGGACAAGATTGAGATGGAGAGGAGAAAAAGTTTGGATACATCCCACAAAAGCATGGATGAGAAACTGAAGAGCATGGATGTAGAAACAGAGAAGACGGAAATAAAACAACAAACTGCACAATTCATTTATTTCTGTTGTCTCATAAGAAAAACTGATGGTACAGATTGGTGGTCAGCATCCAAATCTTCATCACTTCCTGTTTTGGATACTCTTATCACTCAGGACTTGAGAAGTATGTTGTATAACACAAGCACGTTCAGCCTTTCATGCTAGTGTGTCTTTTTAGCTGTTAATAGCCAAGTTTTTAATCCTCCCTTTTTTTAATCATTAGGACTTCTTTTTGATGGCTTTTTGACTGCTTTACTCTGGACCATAAACACTCATTTTAACTTTACTCATGCTTTGCTTTAACCTTTAATACTAATATATAAAATGATTGAAAAATATAAATACACCTTAAATGTCTTGTTGTAGAGTGGGAAAACCAAGAATTTAATTCCATGCACACTTCTTTGTTGACATTTTCGTTTGTGCTGTTGAAAAAGAAAAACCCAGCAAAAAGACAAACATGCCCTCAGTTCATTTTCCCATGCTTACAGAGTAGCTTTTTTTTGCTGTGGCAAACACACCTTCCAGACAGGGAGTTGCTTTCGGACTTTAGTGGTTCACTCCCTTCCTGTTTGAGAGCAATTATGTCTCATTTGCAATACCATTAGTCAAGGAAGTGGCTATCCTGAGGTCACTTCTCAGCCCACCCTTCCTAAATGGCACTGGTATGCCTTTCTTCCAAGCCACCAGGATGGGAGGCTGGGCTTTCTGTGTGGTGTAGGCTCCCCCAGACGTACAAGCAATGTCAATCTTTCAGCACTGGCCACAGCTAGTGCGAGTTGAAATGCTCCAAAATAATTTGAAACCTGTGGTTTGAAAAATTATGCTGGCTATTTATTAAAACAGCAAGCATGATCAGACCAAGCCAATTCGCTGGTTTAACAGATGGAAGCTTGTTAAAAAATCTTTATTCAATATGTTAAGAAGCCAGTTTTGCTATAAATTGTGAAGTATGACTTGTGAGTCAAGCCCCAGTGGAATGGATGCCTCATACTTTGAAAGTCTCAGCTTTATATTTAAGACCCAACATTTGCTACTTTATGTTTTGATTCAGGGATTTTTTTTTTAGAAGTAAACTACTCCCATCATTTAATAATATTAATAAAATAATGTATTTTATTTTAGGATAGTCTGGTACTTTACATTTTATCAGTCAAGGACAGTATGATGATTATTATTATTTCTTCTATTTATTAAATTCTGGTCTACCATCTTTACTACCCAGATAACACTGTTCTTTTATACCTGAAGTAGAGAGTTTTAAGACATTTCCCAAGGTCACACTGTGTACATGACTAGCAGAGAAATAATGTTGTCATACTATATGCAGGAGTTCCTTTCTGTGGTGTCTCAGCAGGGGGTTAATAGGGGAAAAAACCCACAGAAAATTCACTTAATTGTGGGAAATATATGGGAAAAAAGAGTTAAGAGCTGAAAGAGGGAGCTGCTGCAAATCTACATACTCAGTTTCCCAATGGATGCAGCACAGTGTCTGGTGCCCTTGCTCACAGGCTTTCCTGGCCAGCCCTGCAGCCTTAAGGTATTACTGACACAGGTAACAGGTAGCAGGCTTCTGACCTAAGGGAATCCCTCTCAGGTAACTCACACTCCTGATCACATACCTTCTTTGCCATTTAAATATTCAGCATTCTCTAATTAAATTTGTATAAGCTATAACTATCATAAGGCTTTCCTCTGTTGTACTTTCTTAAAATGAAAAGAGAGTAAGTAGCACTCAGGCACCTATGACTGCATCATACATGAATACAAAAGCTTAAAATAAAAAGCTTGTGTACATTTATGAGCAAATTAACTTTCAACCAGAAAACCTAAAAGGGCACTTTGTGCTTGGGTTTCACTCCCATAACTCCAGTTTTGAGCTGAGATTAATGAAGTTACCTTTCAGTGAAACAAGTGAAAGAGACAAGAATGGCTGTAATACATGAAGCTGCTCCCAGTGAAGCCCCACTACTTAACTTCCAAGAAATAATGTCAGTGTAAATCATGATGTGATGAATGCTTCACTGAAATGATTCATGCCATATGGTCTGAAGAGCAAAATGGGCACAGTTTATTTTTAAAAGAATTAGAAATATGAACTTGGAATATTCATTGCTTTGTCCTGCCAGGCTGAACATTTGCTGTAGCAGGGGCCAGGCTTACTGCAGGTCTGTCTTTTTTTGCTCACTTGATATGTTGCACTAGTTTGTGGCTTCAATCTCATTCATAATGGAATAATGTCTACAAAATTATTACCAACACTCTACAGCCTCTTCTGCAAACAAATGTTCACTGGGCACCTAAAGGCTAAATCATCTTATCACCTTCCCTTTTTAAAAAAACCCAAAAAACTAACAACAGAAATTTCAGATGTAATTAGTCCTTACAGTATAATTACTATCTCAGTAGCAAGAAGACAATTAATCTGAGTCCCCTGACAGAGGTGAAAGTTGCTGGCAATTCCACATGTCACTCAGCTTTCCTTTTTGTAAAGCTGCTTATGTTCAATGTCTTTCTTTCTGTATTGTTGTGTATTAATATATTCCATGTGAGACTCCACTTAAGCAAAAAGAAATCTAGGTTCTTTAATAGTCATAATCCTTCTCTTGCAATGCACCACTAGGAAAAAAAGAGAAGCAAATTATTCATATTTATTTAGTGATGCTGAAAGATGCAAGCACATGTCACTGAAATATTTAGGCCCCACACCGATCTCAAAGGTAAATGACAAAACTCAGTATCTTCAGCTGTGTGCAATTAAGTCTGTAACCTTACAGAGCAAGACTGCCTTATTCGTTTTATTTCACCTCAAGGACGGTGCAAAGCCACCATCTTCTTAGACAAGCACTGGAAAAAGGGTACGAGTGGGTATATTGCAGTCATTGTGCAAGGTGTCAATGGCTGCCTGGTTCTGCCCTCTCCCACTCCTGTGCAGAGAGATGTGCTACAAGAAAGTAATTTCAGAGCAGTCCATTTTCCAGGAACTGAACTTTGTATTCTGCAGAATTTATTACTCTAGATAGTTTCTTGAGAGAATTCATTCTGGACCAAAAACTTTGATGTCACTGCTTCAGGTGGCTTGATTTGGTCTGGAAGATGCTAGAAGGATGATTTCTAAATCAAGTATTTATGATGTAATGTCAACTTCAATTTCAGCAAGATAGCCAGTGAATGGATGGGCAAGATCCTTGTACCTAGTGGGAATTTGTTCAGGTTCGGTGATGTTGATATCACATCATTCACATTGCAAATACTTCATTTGCAAGACTGATGTAATTAAAATATATTGATCAATGTCAACTTGCAGTCTGATTCCACAGTGATGTAATGAGATTCATAGTGCCTGGAGTGGCTACTTCTAAATCATCCTTAAAGGTAAGAACAAGCTTATGGAAGGATTAAAAGCAATTGAACATTACACTTGTTTGAATGACAGCAAGTCTGAAGAACAGAACCTATTTTTTAAAAATAGGTTAAAATAATGATTAGCACCCTTTTACACATGGAAGCTGAACAGACATTCTGGACTAAGCTAAGCTGAAAAAATATCTGTGTAAAGCTATTTCATTGTAACAAGTAAACCCATTATTGATGTATTTTAAACTTAATATAAGCTTCTTATATCAACTTAAGTATGCACAGAATGCTGTTTTCTCTCAATCATTTTTAAACTGTGCACATACAGTACAACATTGCACGTAGGCGAGCTTGGATTAGAAGAAAGCATTTATCATACAGTGCATTCAACTCCTTCTCCACTCCTATGATCCCCTCTAGTGGTCAATTAATTGTCTGCTAAATGTTTCTTAGTACTACAAATTACTTGTACCTCTCCTGCATTAAAACGGTGTCTGGCTCCATTCTGTTTGAATTCAAGAGACCTCATTTTTTATTCCTATGCTGCATATGAGAAGGACAAAGCAATGAATCTTTTGAAATGTGCAGCTGGTGCATCTGTGGGCAGCTTTCTTTTCCCCTCTAGGAGCGGGCGGATTGTGCCCAGCACATAAAGCCAAAGCCATGGCTGTTGGCAGGGCAGAGCAGGAGGTGATGGCTCTGCTGCAGCAGTCAGCACCAGCCCATCCTCGCCATTCGGGCTGAGAATGCCCACTGCAAGCCTGGCAGCAAGAACGCTTCTCCAGCGGCTTTGATCAGCCTAACAATTGTCACATTCAAACAAGTAAATGCTTGAGGTTTACCCACCTCAATAGAAAACTGAGTCGTGTATTTTATGGTTTTTTTTTAATAGCAAGATTACATGCAGCTTGTAACTGTAGAGATTTCATACAGAATTGGCAGAAGACCTTTCCCCAAAATTCCCATCTTCACCTTGCAGTGCAGACAGACGCAGCTGCCATTTTGTATCAGTTCAAGTTGATTCAAGTCAGTGCTGACCCACTGCTGTCTTCATTTCCTAATCTTAGCTGTGCACCTCCATTTCTTCCTTATGCTAGCACCAAGACTTACCTGACTGCTGAGGGAGATGCCAAACTGGCAGTCCAGTGAAAACGAAATTGTGACCAAAACTGCAAAGCTCTAGGGCACTGGTGTCCAGCTAAAGTCACATAGGCTTTCTGTAGGAAAGTAATGGCTGTGGAGTGCCGAGATCGCTTGTTTCGGTGCTTTCACTTGTGCGCTTGTGGTTTTGTGTTTGTGTTTGTAAATTGCAAAGGGCGTGGGGCAAAGGCAGAGTTCACGCTCATGAGCATAGATGTTTACAAATCGTGTTTTAGCCAGCGTTTTCATGATTCTTTTTCCCTTCCCCACAGATGGGAAACTCCGGAACGGACACGGGGAAAGCTGTGGACTGCATGAAGGGTAACACTATGAGAGGAGCATAAGTATATAATCACACACATAACATCATCTTTCAGTTGTGGGTGTCAAGACACAGTTTGGGAAATTCAAACTTGTTCTCCCTGTCCAGGACATCTCTAGTATACAGAAAAGCTACGATTTTTCAAGAACACCCTGTGGAATTTAAATAGTGACTGATTCACGTTTTGCTCTCACAGATATATATATATATGTTCTGTATTTCTCCGGGCGGCTGGTACCCAGCGGAGCGGAGTAGGCGACTGTAGGGGCAGGGGTTTGGGGCCAGGTCGGGAGCGCAGCCGTAGGGCCAGGAGACGAGCCCCGCTGGGGAAGGGTGAGGGAGCCCGGGCTCTCCCCAGCACGGGAGAAAGGCAGAGCCGGCCCGCATGGAAGGATCACCCCTGGCCACAGCCGGGGGCTGGCCCCTCGCGGCTCCGCGGCCCCTCGGAGCGAAGACGGCGCCGAGGGAGGGGCGGAGGCCGCCCGGGGCCGCCCCCGGCCGGGGCTGCGCTGCGGCGGCAGCGGAACGCGGCGGCGGGCGCGCGTTGCGGAGGGCCGGTTTGAGGCGGGCACCGCGCGGCGCGGCGCCGGCATGAGGGAGCTGCCGCCGGGCCCGGCGATGGAGAGCGACATTTTGGACGCGCTGGAGGCCTTGGGGTAACCGGAGAGCAGCGGCGGCTCCCCCTGCGAGGGGCGAGGGGCCGCGGGCGAGAGGCCGGGCCGGAGGCGGGAGCCAGGGGGAGCGCGGGACCGGCAGAGGAGCGGGCCCCGCGTTGTGGCGGGTGCCGGGGGCTCGGCGGGGCCGGGCCTGGGCCGGGAGCGGGGTCACGGCGTGGGCAGTGGGCTCCCCGGCTGTAGTGCGGGGCGGACAGAGGAGGCCGGGCGCTCCGAGGGTGCAGCAGCCGTGGTTGGCGCTGGGGCGGCCGCTGTACGCCGGCGGGGCAGCACCGCGTTCTTCGGTGCCTGCCCACCTCCCGCGATGTGCTTCCCATGGTACGGGACAAAATCTGTGCGAAATTTAATTTTCAGTTATGTTATTCTCAGTACTCCAGGTCAGTCAGTTGTTACTGTTAGGAAGAAATTTCACGAAACAATACTTGAGTTCTTCTCTGTCAGGCGTGTTCTGAGATCAAAGTCTGTTTTCACGTACACATGTGAAAATACTTGCCTCATATTTTCTGACAAACTGTTTTGCTTATAAATGACCAAATTTTTTGGTGTGGTTGAAGAAAAACATCTGAATTATTCACTGACAAAAGTAATGTAGAAAGATTAATTCCTTTAAGTATAGTTACTAACCAGCTTAGAGAAAGATAATTTGAAAATATGTATATTTTATGTTACACTTACTTCTTATTCCTAATGTTTATCTGTCTGTGCAGGTACACGGGTGCCCTGTTGGAGGAGGATGCCCTGAAGAAAGCAGCAGAAAATGGATTGTCTTCACCAGAATTTTTTGAGCTTTGCATTTGGTTAGGTTCCCAGATAAAGTCACTTTGTAATATGGAAGAAAGCATCACTGCAACAGATGGTATATGAATGTTAATTTAGTATTTGTTCAGTGGGTTTAGACCCTTATTGTTCAGCTAATAGTAAAATTACAGTGTTGAAGTTTACAAGAAAGCTGAAAGGTAGCCAAATTCAGGCTGATATTTGTGTGCTCTTAGATTAAGGTCTTGTGTTGTGAAGACTGTTTGAAAATGGAGAAGGCAGGTGATTTAGGGTGGTTTAAGATATACATAAATGTAAAAGGTATATTCATGCCTGTAATCATGTTTTGATAGTGTAAATTGCAGTGCTGGATGTTTTCTGGCTGTTGGTCTAGTTGGTCCCATGTTCCAGTCAGCACAGTCTGTGGATATGTGAGGTGCTCAGTAGCACTGCCTGATTATTCCTGCCTAGTTCTGAAGTTTTGGATGAGATTTTATATTACTTATGTTTTCACCAAAGAAGTAATGGAACTAAAACCAATCACTGAAAATAATGGGTTCATGACTTTTGTTACTCCTTCATCAGAAAATTAATTACATTGACATGCTATTCAGTGACGTAAACTTTTCACTTCCTTCTGGTGTTCATGTTCATGTCTTCATAGACTGCTGTAGCATTACCTCATTCAAAGCATGAGTACGAGATACTATTAGAAGGCGTGTCTGCTTGTATGTAGGACTTTTTAAAGAAAAATGTTACTGGGGTGGTAGGTGGTTAATCTTTGGGCTGTTGAAATCTGCAGTGTAAGTGTACGTTAAAAAAATGAGATTGCAGTTCAGTGTTTCTGTAAAAAGCCATTAATTGTGCATTGATTTCCATAGGTGTGAAAGATATAGAGAGCTTCCAGCTTGAAATTAGTGGCTTTCTGAGAGAAATGTCTTGTCCGTATTCCTCACTGGTGTCTGGAGACATCAAAGACAGATTAAGAGAGAAAGAAGATTGTCTTAAACTCCTGTGTGAGTAAGAATAATTTTTCCCATTTTTGATATAGTATTTTATGTGCATGCCTACTTTATCACAACTGTACAATTTACGCTGAAGCGTTCTTTATGTGTTTTTAGTTGATGTGTACAGTCATTGTATACGGGCTCAGCATGTATTAACTCACTTTGCAAAGTGAAAAATAGAGCAGCATTAGAAAGCTGTTTTAGCAGTAACTAAAATTTATTTTGAAAGTACAGTGCAACTTGCTGAGGCGTTCTGATCCCTCTCTTGATCCAGTTGTTTCAGCTCACCTAAACTGAGACCTTGCTTCCTTGTGTTTGTGAGAGATTTCAGGGCAGCTTGAACAGAAATGCACAGTTTGAAGGTGCTGAAAGCAGAATTGAGAGAAACAACATCTAAGTTTAAGTTGGACTTGGACAAAGGAGTGGCAGCAGGAACCAGTGTGGTAATATAAAACTAGCCAAGGAGTTTGGGGTCTGGTGGCAGAAGAGAGTTTAACAGTTAAATGCAATGTGTAGACTGAAGGTAGGAAGTCAGGTGAGAGGCAATTGAGGTAAAGAATACTCATACTGACTTGTTCTGGAGAGAGCTGAAAAAGTCTCCCTTTTATAATGATTATTCTTAAAAATGTATATATTTTAGCTGTACTGAGAATGTGGATGCAGAAATACTTAAGGGTCTCTAAATTTGCCATTATGATGCTTTTCTCTCTAGTATTTCTAAGTACAGAACTTCAGGCTTTAAAGATACTGCAGAGCAAGAAAATGAAAGGCTCTCGTTCGGAAAAGCACAATGAAATTATTCAGGAAGCGCAAGCTATTTGCGATGCACTGGGTCTGCCAAACTCCTCATCTTCTGGTATTCCTCCCTTGTTAGCCAGTGTGGAACAAAAGGTATGGACTTTTACATCTTTCCTGTAAACTGTAAGCACTATCTTTGTAAGCATTCATCGTGGAGTTAAGAGCCCAGCAATCTCACCCGTAAAAGCCCTATCTGACAAGTGCCACAGAATTTTAATTCTGAAAGCCAGCATAGTATTTTAAGTTAAACTGTTTTAGTTACGAGGTGAAGTATTTCAGCATTTCCCTGAGGTTGCAATGTACCTCATCAGACATACTTTACCATGCAAGGTTAAGGTATAAAGTTTTCCTCTCACCCTTTCAAATGTGCAAGCAGAAAACTTCGGGTAATAACTGACTGTGCATTTATATACCTGTAGTCATTTCTGGGATGTATTTAAATTTAATATCCAAAACTTAAATTAGTTCTTTTTAGTTTCATTATTTCTTGATTGTAAGTATGGATTTGTTGGTGGTATTGCCTTAGCTGCAGAAGACGATGAAAATGCCTGAATTCCCAGTATTCAGTGAATAAGCCAACTTAAACCTTAGTCAGCAAGTTAGTTCTTCCCATTGTGTCCCTCCAAGTTCTAACTCATTTCACTGATGTCATCCTTGATCTGATTTCCTTACTGCAAAATGTAAGTAGGCTCTTGAGGTGGAATTTATCTTCTGTGTCAGACAACTAAAAGTTTTGCTCTTCATCTGTCTCTAGTGTTTGGGGAGAGAATGACTGATCCCCCCCTTAAGGGTAGAATAGAAACTCTCTCTGCTTCTGAGTCTTTGAATTTAATAATTTTACATGATTGTGCTTGTTTTTTTCCTTCCTCATCAACCAGTGGACAGTTGAACATTCAGAGATTTTGGGGAGAGGGCCTGTTACTTGCATGATTTTCTTACATCTTCAGTGTGACAAGACAAAACCTTTAATAGGTTAATTTATAAAAGGCATCACCCAGGTGCAAATGGAACTGCCTATTCCTACACTATAACTATGCTTGATCTATTTAGTTACAAGGAAATCTTCGCATTCGGTAAATATTTTTGAAGGGATGAAGAAACAATTCTAGCACTGTTCTGGGAATGAAAATGTCAGAGTTAGAGTTGCTAACTAATGGCCTGATTCTGCTGGTCTCCCTCTGAGGGTGTTAGCTGTGGTGTGTTTATAGGCTGCAGCCATGGCCAGTGGCCTTCCTTGCTCAATTCCTTGCTTCACTTCTCAGGTACAGTTTTAGTTTCATCCCATTATAGGGAGAGGGCTCCAGTTCTGCAGCTGTGGGACAGCAAGACCAGACCTGGAGCACCACTTCCTTCATACACACATAGTGATACTAGAATGTTTGCTTTGAATTATTAGGCACCTGGTATTTGCCACCTTTTGCAAAGTCCAACATTTCCTGTCGGCATTACAGGCTTGAATTGTGCATAGTGTTGCCATCTCAGTTTGTATAAACTGTTACACTTTCAGAAATACTAAAATGAGCAGAATCTTAAAAGCGTTTATCTTTGGTTTTAGTTGGGTTTTTTTTTTTAAATAGTGCCTGGACTATTTTCCAGTAGTTTTCAGGTCTGTCAGTTCCACAGCGGTTATACCACTTGTGCTCACTTCAGAGTGTAGAAAGGTGGCAAAACTAGTTAGTTCATCTTCTGTGACTCCAAATTAATAGTGTAATTTGTTCTCTGTGTGTTTTATCCCTTATAAACAAAGGACTTTTTCTTACCTCGCAGGAGATTTTGTAGAATTCCTGCTGTGTGTTTACTTGTCCTTCATCCATCACTTTAGTATAGGACAAACTTGGAGGTATTTTGATAGGTGACAGAGTTAGAGACCTACACTTACAGGTATAGCTGCTTTAGAAAGGTGTTGCTACTAATTAAAGTTCATTGGCTTTGTAAACATTTTTTCTAAGAGCACTATTTTGCTACTTTTTTTTAATATGCTCACAGAAATTAACTTGAAATTATCCATTTATTTTTCCAAATATTTTTTGGCTTTTGATTTAATTAGATTCTGCATAAAATTGCACTGTTGATGTTTAGGATTATATCATTCATAGTACAGACGTAATTAGTGATCTAGTGTTTTTATTTAGTGTATCTGCAAATGTGTCTGTGGCATTTCAACATGTCTACTCTTTGTCTCTGTCTAGCATCTTCAGCATTGTCAGTAGCTGTGGGAGTAGTTCTGAGAATAGTTTGGCTGTGCAGCAGCAACCTACCAAAGGCCAGATCACACACTGTATTTTGGTATGGAATATTAGAACATTTATTGTTTTAAGTGATTTTCCAGTTTATTTAAGAGACTAGTATAAAATCAGAATTGCTTTCTTCATTCAAAAAGAGTTTTATAGTAGCTCAAACTTTGAATGTACAATCATAGCAAGTATCTTTTGCATCTCCTGTAATTACCTAGGGTACTGATTATCAATACACCTAAGAAAAGGAGAGATGAATAGTATTACAGCCTTCTACAACTAAGTATATCTTATTATATAGAACTGAAAAACTGATAGTAATTTTTCAATTGTTTAAGATGCTGTTCCCTTGTAAAGTATATTTACAAAGGGGGAATCTAGGAGTCAGTCTGAAATTTAGTGCCAAAACCTCCATAAGTTCTAAATGAACATTGATGAAAGGTTCAGAAAAGTTCATGCCAGTGTTGAGCTTTGTAACTAGTGCTTACATCTGGCTGTTTTCCAATCAAGATAGTGTGAATTTCACACCTAATTACAAAGTGATATTCTAATACTGTTTATTTGAAAAAACTTGTAATATGATATTATTCAAAAGACTTCTGAACTGTTTCTGCCCACATTTTTAAAAGTACTCTGCTACTTTTCACATATCAGTAGAATGGAAAGAAACTACAAAGGGCTACTGAGCAAACTAAGTCAAAATGAGGCTAACATAACATTTAAGTGAAATGTGAGAAGAATATCTTTTAAAATATTTGGGTATAGATTCTAGAATTTATTAATATTTAAATTAATGTGTTTTGTTTAACTGTTGATCTGTAGTAATTTTGCAGATGTAATGGTGCCTGGACAGTAAATATTGATGTAACTGCAGGGAACAAGACCGAAGAGTTGTCCTGTTCATCAGACATCAGGATCAAACAAAAATGTATTTAGAGTTAGATAAACAGTGAATTTATCTGCAGGTATATGAAAGAGAGGCTTAAAAATGTTTTATGCTTTGGATTTTAGGTGATCTCTCTGCAACTGTACAGTACCCTTATGACTAATTAAGGGAACCTTCTTTCATCAAAGTGTTGCTATTTTAAATTAATAACATAACACCTTTCTGCAGGTCAGGTTTTTTCAAAATCTCAAAAAACCCTGGAGGTGCATACATATATGATGTGTAAAATGTGTTAAATATAAAAATAACTGCTCTGTTTTGACAGAAGATGAGGGTATTTAATAAAAACATTGAATATGGTAATGAAATGTGAGCTAATTTTTTTTTCAGTAATACAAAATTACAAATGAGAAATGTCATGTTCAATAAAGATACACTTTATTTGGTAACAGTAGAATAACTGTTTATTTTTATGCAGCAGATTTGAATTTGGTATTTTTGTCTCAAGGAGATCCAACAGCTGATTTGTTTGCATTTTATATTTAGAGAGTGTGTGAACTCCCAAACCAATCCCATAAATTTCTAGTGTCACCAGGATCATTGATTACACAGTATGTCAAATAGTCAAATATAGTTGTCTACATCTAGTTTTACTTATTTGGTCAGCTTTTTACACCTGAATGTGTAAAAACATTAGGATGATTTGCCTATTACAATTTGTTTTATGTTTCTTTGAGTATGTTTTCACTGCTCTTTTATCTGGGCACTGCATTTGATTTTGTTCCCACTTACATGTGCAGACTTCTTTCTGGGTTGTGGTGGGATTTTTTAAACTCCTGCATATCCTTCTCAAACCCAGGACAACTGTCATGTGGGGGAATATGAGCTATAGCATAGATTCTTACATCCATTGTATTCTTGTCCTCTGGCAGACTGCTGTATGTCAGAGTTCCTGTGCTCATACCTCTGTCATCATTCATGGCTGGACAATGTATTCTGCAGCTGTAAGGCAGCTCAGTTTATTTCACCATTGTAGCTGTAGGATTTCCCCTTGCGCCCTGCTGGTGGGCGTGAGGACTAAGTGGAGATTCACTAATCTGAGTGTGTCTTTACAGTGTATCAAAAACATAGACCAGTTCATCAGTAGAGAGATGCCTCCTTAACTGTTACTGATTAGTAAACCTGTGCTGGACAAAAATTACGTAGGTATTCTCTTTAACTTGGAAAGAAAACGTAGAAAGTTGGGGGAAGTCAGTAAAGGATTGTTTCATTTAGCTGCTCTTGTTCCTTCTAGTTCTGATTTTCATTGGTTATCTTCCTTAATTGTTCTCTAAATTTCCTTTCACTTTTCATTTCATGGAAATCAGTGATGATTGACTTGTGATGGCAGAACGTGTGGCTTTTGTATGTGGAGCCCAGCGTTGCATTTACCTCTTAGTTGTCCTAAGTTTACAGCAGCAAACTTAAAACAATTCTAATCTCTAGGTAGTATTCAGCATCACTGATTTTCAGGTCTTCTTTCACGCTCTAACTGTAAATTACACTGAAGATTTTTCATTTTGTTGTATTGGTTTTTGTTTCATCAGGTAGTCTCATTTTGATAGACTAGTCCTTTCCACCTTTGAGGTAATATTTGTGACCTCAGTGCTATATAAACAGACACCTCTTGCTCTATAGAATTTTTAATTCGTCTGCTGTTCATTCCTTCTTCTTATTCTTAATTACTGATCTATTCATCTCCTGCTGTCATACTGGTCTTTTTCTACTCCTGGTTATTAACTTTAGATTTTGATTCTTCAGACATTTATTTAAATTATAACATAGTTTGTGCCTAGGTACATTTGCATTTTGGAATGGAATATGGCACCATGTACCTGCTTCAGTAAAAAAAAAACTGGCTACATTCAGAAGACAGACAAACTTGGAGTGCTTTTTGTGAAGAAAAAGATTATAGAGAAGCAAGAATTATAAGAGAAAGAGGAGTGTTGGGATCAGTATAGTACATGGAACAAAACATCACCCCTTATTGTAACCTCTTTTGATATGAATGGATATAATAACAGGGAGTATTGAATAATTAGATTGCCACTTTTCAGATACTACTAGGCTGTCTTTTCTGATAGAGTCAAAACAGTGTTTTCCCTTAATTTGATCACTGCACAGTATATTTACCTCAGACTTTTTCTAGGATATTGTGTTTTTAACCTGCCAGAGTGTTGCCCAGCAGTAATGTAAAAAGAAAGAACAAAATACATACACCTTGGTTTTCACACAAAATTTGAGATCAGATTTTTTCTTCATCTATGCAAAAAAAAAAGGTAATTACAAAAATCATGACATATGAGAGTTGATTTTCTAAGTATTTCTTTTAACAACTAACTAGGTGCTCTAGAATTCGATTTTTGACTTCTGGAATTTTTTTTCAAAGCAGTCAATAGAGATGATATTTCTGTAACATGTGAAGGTCAGAACTGAACTTTGAACCATGCCTTTATGACAAATGTAGGGTAAATGCCTGTGTGCCCATATGAAGTCTTATAATCTTTGCAAGTGTATCTCATGGCTATCCCCAGTTACAGGTTTTATTGTAGGTCATGCACTACCTTAATGCTTCCTTTGACATATAAAAGAAAATTAACTCTAGTTTTACTCATTTTGCTTGGTTCCCCATTTGCTTTAGTAAATAGCCATGAAGATGTACTTCTCTCCATCAGACTGTTAGAAAACTTGCAGGAACAATAATATGCATGCAGTCAACTCCAGCTGAAAAATCAGCTGGAAAATGTTCAAGTTATGTACAAGTCTTGTGGGCATTCATGGTAATGATTTTTAGAAGAGCTTTGCCGAAGGAAGTTCACTCCAGAAGAGGAGGTAGAGGTTTCTTGTAATGAGAGAAGAGAATGCAGTGGTGTTTGGAAGGTAAGAGAGGGCCGATTCTTGAGGGCAAGAACTAGTGGAAGAAGTATAAGCAAATTTGATTTGGAGTGAATGCAAAAGTTAAACATAATGTTAGCTGAAACCAGTTATAGGAGTAGAATAAAATTGATGAGAAAGAATGAGTGTTTACCTATCATATCTCCTGCCTTTCTTAATAGCACCCATCACCAGATTGTTTTGTAGCCCAGTGTAACATTTGGCAACAGAACTCCGAATTTCTAATTGTTATAGTTACAACACTTAGTAGTATCTAAAACGAGTAATTTAGCTAGTCTTACTTTCTGTATGCACTTGATAAATTTGCTATATAACTATTGTTGTCTTAATGGGGAAGTGATGTGCCATAAAATATTTTTGTATGGAGGCTGGTCATCTCATGAAAGTATTAAGGAAATCTTTTTATAGTGGGTCATAACCAGATTTGTATCTGTTTTGACGAGTCTGCTGAAACAAGCACGCTGTGTTTGATCTTCTGAGTAGCAAAATGAGATTGTAACAAATTTTGCTGAAATAAATCCAAATATCATTTGTGTTCTGAGATGTATGTGTTTTTTTTCAGATAAAGGACATCCTCTCAAAAGTTAAAAATAACCATGTGGGGAAGTCACTGCTAACAAAACCTCTGAACTCTGACCAAGTGGTAAAGAAAAGTTTCTCCATTTCTTTACAGTATTTAACAGGATGGTCAAAATGAATGCATATGGTTTCATTTAACTTTGCCTTTTTATAGTCACTGTTCTATTGCTGAATATTAATACTGAAATTCGGTTGCTAAATACTAATGGTGATAATCATATACTTCCAGAATTGGCATTATAAAACAGACCTTGTGTTGATTTATCCATTGTTCACTTTCAAATCATTTTGTATATACAGACTACTGTAGCATTACATAAATGCTGTGTAGTTGAAAGTGATTCACCTCAGGATAGA